>NW_022437010.1:7539539-7626800 GCF_009761245.1 Sapajus apella | reverse complement strand
GTGTGTGTTGCATGTTAGGGTGTGTCTTGTTGGTTATGGTGTATGCTGGGTATATTGTGAGTTGTGTGTGTGTTGGGTGGGTGTGTTGCAGGTGTGTTGTGTGTGTTGGCTGAGTTGTGTGTGTATGGGATGTATGTGTGCACACTCACTCTCTGTTGGGATGGGGGTGGCAGGGGTGGACAGCTGGCAGTGGTGTGGAGGAGGCACTGCTGGGGACAGTCTCTGGCTGGGGCAGGAGGGTGGGCAGACGCCGGGTACTCAGGACATGTCACTGGAAACAGAGGCGAGAGGCCAGGATAGGGAACAGGAAGATAGATGCAGGGAGCTGGGGGACGACCACCGTCAGGGGCTGTGAGATTGACTCACCACTGTACTGACACCTCTAACGCAAGTAGGGAGTGTAGGAAGGGATGCGGGAGACATCGGTGAGTTTGTTTTTTGCCTCTGCTGAGTTTGAGGCACCGAATATTTTTGCTCAGGGGAACTTGAAACTCAAGACTTTATTTAATTGTTTACTTTAAAAAACATTTTTTAAAAATGCTAGTTAAAATATCATCTAAGAAAGAGGAATGGGAGGAAGAAATGTTTCAGAGGGACAGGAAGGAGTGACGGCATGGAGTGCCCTCTCCAACTGTGGGTCCCTGGAGGAGGTTTGTCTGTAGTCGTGCAAACCCCCAGGAAGCTGAGCTAAGCCTGAGAGAAATGCATTGTGCCCGGGCCTTTCCTTCCTGGAGACATGCTGCCAGGCACTGAGGCCGTTGGGTGGATGACGCTTCTATTCATGGGCCTGCGGGGTGGTCGTTGTGAAGGACTGTGAGTGCAGGGCCATCCTCTAATGGAATTCTGCATTTCGCCGTGTGCTACTTTGTTCTATGTACAGAATTTCAGAGACAGCCTTTTGTGTCAGCTCTTTTCTCCTCCAAATAAATAGATCCATAAGTGGCAATTGCCAGTCACAGGAGAAATGGTTTCCGACTTCGCAGCACCCCCGCACTACTGACAGCTAGTCAAGAAAAGCCACTTTTTTGTTGTTGTTTTCTTTTTCCCACCACTGACATGTAATTTTCATGCAGCAGCTTGAAGTCCCTTCCAGGAAAACAAAATGAGATGAAATCAGCAAGGATGTGTAACTACATGTATGACTGAATGCTGACAGACATGTGCCAAGCATTCATTCATCTCATCCAAGGCTGCCTACTTGTGATGGAAATGTAGCTCCTTCTTTATTGCAAAAGCATTATTTGTTTAAGTTAACCCACTTCAGCCAACAGGAAAAAAATTTAACTCATAACTAAACTCATCTGCTTTTGAAGCCATATTCACATCAATTTATTTATACTATTTTTACACAATATCAGAGCATGCACCTCTCATAAAGTGTGTGTGTGTGTGTGTGTGTGTGTAGTTTTATTCCTTATTTAGCCAAAGATATTTTTTTTTTTTTTTTTTTTTTTTTTTTTTTGAGACACAGTTTTGTTCTTATTGCCCAGGCTAGAATGCAGTGGCACGATCTTGGCTCACTGCAACCTCCACCTCCTGGGTTCAAGCAATTCTCCTGCCTCAGCCTCCCAAGTAGCTAGGATTACAGGTGCCTGCCACCATGCCTGGCTAAGTTTTGTATTTTTAGTAGAGATGGGATTCCACCATGTTGGTCAGGCTGGCCTCGAACTCCTGACCTCAGGTGAACCACCCGCCTCAGCCTCTCAAAGTGCTGAGATCACAGGCGTGAGCCACTGTGCTCGTCCAACTTGATCTCTTGAACTTTCCACAGCTGTGGACACCAGCAGTCCTGTCCTGCCAAAGCTGGTGAGATTTGGACAATCAATATAAGGCCCCCAAAAGCATCTGCCCAGGATGGTAGCATTGATCATCAGACTATGAAGTTATTCCTCTCTTCCTAGCGACGGGATGCTGAACACCAGTCCCCACCAGCCCCTGATGGTCTCTGTCATTTAAAAATTAGCATGAAAGGCAATATTGCAGTGTCTAACAAATTGCACTGATTCATGTCCTAATTAATTCTATAAACTGTTTTGCTGTGCTCTGCTTCAAATCCTGCATGTCTAAACCAGCCTGAAATTACTCAGGGTGTCTGCATTTGAAGGTAAACAGCAACGATTCCCTTCTTAAAGCACTAAGTAGGAATTCTTTGTGCCCTGCTTGGAAACAGCTCTCAACTTTGGCATGGCCTGGAAAAATGCTGCATGTGATGTGCTGGCCTCTCTGCAGGGTGCTCAGTAGGGGCAACAGCCTGCCCTTTGGTTGGTGGTGGGCTCCTTCCAATGCTCCTTTGCTCTGGGTCCAGACCACACTTGTCCAAGCTGTCCTGGAGGAGAGGAGGTGTTAGGTAGAAAGCTTTCCTTCCCAACTGTCATGGATCTGGTGTGCTTCTGTGCCCAGTAGGCTGCTACCCACCATTTTTGCTTATTGCCAGAGCTGCCTCACTGTTGCCATGGGGGCGCTGTGCATCTGCTTCTCATCTGCCTGGGCACCAGGGCTGACTTGGCGCAGAAAGGGCCAAGAGGCACAGGTGGCTGTGCGCTGGCCCTGGGGATTTTTGTGGTAATGATTCTGTTTGTTCTTACCTGAAACTATCAACACAAATAGAACTTACACCACAAAATATTTAACAACATGCCAGGCACGTGCACCAAAGCACTGGACTGGCCATTTGCTGAGATGCTGCGGCAGGTCCCCAAGCTCTCTGCTGTGCCAAGGTCACCCATTAAATATGGGCCCGTGGAGGGAGCTAGGGGTGCTGGGGAGGGGCTGGGCAGTCAGGGCACAGAATCAACCAGCATGATCGCACCAAATGTTTTCCCTGTCTCCATGGCCTTACTGGGAGGGACATGGGAAATTTCAGCCCTGATTCTTACCAGGGCTGAAAAAAGATGTTTGCTGAGCAACTGGAATGATCCAGGAGTTTGACAAAGAGATAGAAGACGCTAAGTCAAGTGAGCATGTTCTTACCTACGTACACGGGTAGGGGTGAGGGATACGCACGCCTTCCCTCCCTGACACGGCAGCGCCGGTGCTGAGTGCACGCGGTACACCTAGGGCCTCAGGTCATGGGCAGCACACAGCCCAGTTGCACTCAACTAAAGCCAGAGGGAAGGTGAGCCAACAGGGAAAGGTTTCCTGGGGTGCAGCATTGGAAGGGGCCTTGAGTATCGGTAGGCCCACCAATGAGGAAAGGGAAGAACATTTCAGAGGCGGGGATCTCCTGGAGTGGGGAGAAAACAAGAGCACTGACCTGACGGTGTGTAGACTGGTCTACTGGGAGCAAGAGGTGCCTGAGGTGGCGCTCCAGAAGCAGACCCTGAGACAAAGATTCACACGCTAGAGCTTTATCAAGGAATTAATCTTGGGGAGACCTACCTGTGAGAGAGTGGGGAGCAGGCCGGGGAAGGAGGAAACCTCTCAAGGCTGCAACCTTGGGTGGAAGTCTGTGGAAGGTGGCATCAGCCCCACCCTGCAGGGGCCATGGACCCAGGGGTGTGCAGAGTGCCAGCTTCTTACACCAGCACCCGCACTGGCAGTCAGTGTTGAAGGGCTCTGTGGGGGGGACGGGGGGGGGGGGGGGGAAAAAAGGGGGGGGGGGGGGGCGGGGCTAAAAGAGGCAGGTGGGAGGGAGCAGAATCCCTGGCAACCCAGTGACCTGCTGGTGAGAGAAAGGCAAGGGAGAGAGAAAGGAGGGGGCAGAAGCAATGTGTGTGCAGCTTTCCCACCAGGGTGGAGGGCAGCCAGGGTGCCGTTCTCTGACGGGGACCACAGGGATGAGCAGAGACTGGGGAGAAAAAAATGATGATGCCAGCATGGCATATGCGGATGCTGAGGTCTCTGGGCTCACTGCGGTGAAGGCTGACACAGGGAGCTGGCTGCAGCTCTGTGACTTAGGAGAGGCCTCAAGCCCCAGGGCAGTAAGTATAATTAGAGCCACAGGAGTGAAGAGGCCCCTTGGATAGGATTTCTGTGGATCCTTCAACCTTCCACACATGCAGGGGCTCGGTGGTTGGAGACAGCATCTTCAAGGAAGGGACAAAGCGGATCTCACACAGTTTGAGGGACTGATCATGAGGAAGTCATTAAATGATACATTATTTTTTTTTTTTTGAGATGGAGTCTCACTGTATCGTCCAGGCTAGAGTGCAATGGTGCGATCTCAGCTCACTGCAACCTTCGCCTCTCCAGGATTCAAGTGGTTCTCCTGCCTCAGCTTTCGGAGTAGCTGAGATTACAGGCACCTGCCACCATGCCTGGTTAACTTTGTATTTTTAATAGCGATGGGCCATGTTTCACCATGCTGGCCAGGCTGGTCTCGAACTCCCGACCTCAGGCAATCAGTCTGCCTCAACTTCCCAAACTGTTGGAATTACAGGCATGAGCCATCGCACCCAGTGAATGATACACTATTAATAGCTGATATTTGCCAAGTGCTTCCACTGTGCCCTGTGCCCTGCACCATGCCAAGAAAGCCCTGCGTGCATGATCCAATTGTACCCCTCAGGGAAGGGTATACTACTGTCACTCAGACTCTAGAGATGAGGAAACTGAGGCATTGTCATCAAGCCCATATAGCAAATAAATGGATGAAACTTAATCTTTAATTTCCCAGTTTTATCGATGATCCCAGATATCATTACTTTAGGGAAGCGTTCCTACAGTGGAAATATCACACGAGTGTTTCTCTAGCTGTTTAGCTGCACCTCCTGCTCCTCAAACCTAGTAAACATTTGCCTGTCTGCAAATGGTTCATATCTCCAGCTTGTCCTAAGAGCTGGGCTATTTAATCTCCCTACAGCAAATCTCCCTACACAATTATTTAAAAACTGTTCATTTGGGGACATTTACTCAGCACTTGTCACCACCTGAGGCAATCTGGTTCATGGTATCTTGTAAACACTAAAAAAAAGAGCATTTTTACACATGGAAATGGCTCCCAAGTGCAGCCTGCATCAGCGCAAATGTATACTGAGAGGCTTCCAACATAGGTCTTTGCTATAAATCATTTTCTGAGCTGTGTGTGAGAAGAGCTTCCTCGCCAGGTGCCGTGGCTCACACCTGTAATCCCAGCACTTTGGGAGGCCAAGGTGGGTGGATCACCTGAGGTCAGGAGTTTGAGACCAGCCTGGCCAACATGATGAAACCCCTTCTCTACTAAAAATACAAAAATTAGCCGGGGGTGATGGCGGGCACCTGCAATCCTAACTACTCAGGAGGTTGAGGTGGGAGAATTGCTTGAACAGTGAGCTGAGATTGCACCATTGCACTCCAGCCTGGACAACAAGAGCAGAACTCCATCTCAAAAAAAAAAAAAGAGAAGAGCTTCCTCATCCCTCCAAAGGACAGTGGCCTGACACTACTGTTAGCTTTTTATAAACAAAACGATATAGAAGGAAGGTGGAGTAATATCTGTACGGCACAACAGCTGTGATAAAATAAGGCTGTGGTGGCCTGTTAGAGAAATATCTGGGCTGTGAATGTTCGCATGGATGCTGAATACACTTTTTCCTGACCAAACAAGGCATGACTGATCTCAACATTCTGCCAAAGGCCATGACAACGTAGTGTGATGTGGCACAGGGCGTGGTAGGGTGACCACATGTCTCCATTGCCCAGAGCAGCCCAGGGCATGTCTGCCATCCCTCCTTGGACAATACAGCGTAGGATAGCCCCTCTTTTTGTTCTGATGAGGTTTTCCATGCCAAACAATTTTAGAGGAGGAATACTAACTTCCTGCCCAAAGCCTCCAAGCCACCCTCTTCCCCAGACTTGGGGAATAATAAGCCAGACAAGTCTCCCAAGGTATGAACATCTGAGCCCTCGCTTTGGGCTGATTATGATGCTGTGGTCAAGAATTTTAAATATTCACTCTGTGAATATTTAACCCAAAATCTGCACCCCTAATCTGCTAAAGAACAAAGCTGACTCCCCAAAATAAACACAAGTCGAATCTGTGGATGGGACCTGATGGTTGAGCAAGCTTGGTTAGAGGCTTAGTCATCTGATTTCAGGGCTCAAAGGTGTGTCTGTCTGGGCAGAAGAAGACCTGAGAGGTCACACCGTCTGGCAGTGTGGAAGGAGCTGGGGTAATGAAGGGGGCTGCTGTGATCCCAAGGTGAATGTAGTGGGGGCATAGCTTTCCTTTGCACCCTTGCATGGTAGTTTTTCAGGAGTGGGATGCAGATTTTGGATTGGAGAGAAGGAGCAGGGATCCCTGATTCCAAGCCCTCTGAGCTGCCCTGGAGTTCACCCTTCAGGCTTCCGGGGAGCAAATTTGCACACCACTACTGTGGTGCGTTGCGGTCCTCAGTTCGGAGCCACAGCCAGCGTCTGCACAAGTGGCATTCTGTTTCCTAATGTGTCTTTAACTCTCACGGTTACCTCGCCTTTGGTGGTCCCCCCAACAGATCTGATGCCGCATGTGCTGTGATGCCTGTCCACCCCCGCCCTCCTCCCAGGAAATTTCTAAAAGACTCCATCTGGCGTGCGGCAGCTTCGTGTTTGTTCTTTATATAAATATGTTCTGTGATGAGATTTGGGGTTAGGCTTTCTGATCACATGATCTCTCCTGACTTCACAGCCATCCATTCTTTCTGGATCGATGACATCTAAGTATCTCCACGTTTGTCCAGGAGCTAAGTCACAGCGCCTGGTTTCTTGCTCTGTGCGCTGCTGGGCCTGGCTCCCAGGACACTCTGTCCTTGGCGGACTGGTTGTGAAAGCCACACAAGAACCAGCTGAAGAGACCACAGGTCAGCAGGGAGCCCCTCCTTGAGGCTGAATGCAGGCCTGCACCCTGGCAAGGTATAAATGAATGGGCATCCCAAAAGCCAAGCCAGGGCTGTGAGTGTTCTATCCGACTTTCTGAGAGGCAGTGCTTTTCGTCATTGAGTCACCACTGGGTATGTTCAGGTGATCATCTCTGTTGATTCTTAATTCTGACCACATATGAGAATTCTGGAAGCTTTCCAGAATTCCGGTGCCTGGACTCTACCCAGTACCAAATCAGTCAGAATCTCTGAGCATCAGTACATTTTTAAGCCTTCGCAGGTGATACCAAGGAGCGGCCAGGCGTGAGCTCTCTGCCAGGACTTCTCAAACTGTAATGTGCACACCAGTCACCGGGGGTCTTCTTCAAATGCAGATCGTGACTCAGTAGGTCTGGGGAGGGGTGTGATTTCTGCATTTCTGACTTGCTCTCAGGAGAGGCTGGTGCTGCTGGTCCAGGTGCCACACTTGGAGTGCCAGGGCATGAGTGTGGCAAACCATGGCGGGCTGGCCAGTTTTTAAAATTTCAATAGCCTTTGGAGTACAAGTGGTTTTTGGTTAGGTGGATGAGTCGTTGGACCAGTTTTTGTGAAGTTTTGTTTTTCTTTTTCTTTTTTTTTTTTTTTTTTGAGGCAGAGGCTCTCTCTTGTTGCCCAGGCTGGAGTGCAATGGCGCAATCTCAGCTCACTGCAACCTCCGCCTCCTGGGTTCGAGCAATTCTCCTGCCTCAGCCTCCCAAGTAGCTGGGATTACAGGTATGTGCCACCATGCCTGGGGAATTTTTTTGTATTTTTAGTAGAGACGAGGTTTTGCCATGTTGGTCAGGCTGGTCTCGAACTCCTGACCTCAGGTGATCTGCCTGCCTCCACCTCCCAAAGTGCTGGGATTACAGGTGTGAGCCACCGTGCCTAGCCCTGGCCAACTGTCTTAAATTGTGCAATCTATTATCCATAAAATTCTAATTATTTTGCTGTCATTTAAATTTTTTACTATTTAAAAATTTCACACGCATAATTATAGAATGTACATCTGTTGAGAAAACATATGTATACACATTACTTGTAGTCAGAGCATCCGGAAATAACCACTATAATGTTTTAGTGTGTACCATATTTCAGGTCTTTTTTCTTTTTGAGATGGAGTTTCGCTCTTGTTACCCAGGCTGGAGTGCAATGGCTCGATCTCGGCTCACCGCAACCTCCGCCTCCTGGGTTCAAGCAACTCTCCTGCCTCAGCCTCCCGAGTAGCTGGGACTATAGGCGCGTGCCACCATGCCTAGCTAATTTTTGCATTTTTAATAGAGATGGGGTTCACCATGTTGACCAGGATGGTCTCGATCTCTTGACCTCGTGATCCACCCACCTCAGCCTCCCAAAGTGCTGGGATTATAGGCGTGAGCCACCGCGCCCGGCCTCAGGTCATTTTTATACATAAATATACCACATGCCACAGAGTGAACTTTGTGTTTAGCCTCAGTTTTCTCATCTCTGAAGTGGGGAGATTCTCTCTTGCATCATGAAGTTGTTGTTAGGATGAAATAAGCTCATATCAGTAAAGTGCTGACGGCTTAAAGTACTAAGTTTTAGAAATAGAAAATAAGGTTATTTATAACCTGCTTACTAGGGTTTTGGGGCCAGACCTAAAATGTGTGCACCCCACTTTTGTCACAATCCATTAGAGAGAGCTGAACCTCAAAGCCACACCGAACTCCAGGAGACACGGAAAACACAGAGTCCTGGGCAGGCTGACCCAGCGCAAGGCCAGGACTGCAGAGAAGGGGAGGCAGGTTTTGGTGGAGAACTGATCTCTGCTCCAAGGTATTTTACCATTTTTCTATGTGAGTGTTAATCTTTTGCTTTTTGATATACGTGTGTTCTTCATAAATTGGTAATAGCAACCTATGACTCATGTATATTGCAAAATGTTTCATTGGTGTCTTCACTTGCAAAAATCTTTGCTGTTATTTTTCACTTTTAATTTTGTTTATGAAATTTCCTATTTTTATTTGTTGTTGCTGTTTTTAGACAGAGTCTCTCTCTGTCACCCAGGCTGGAGTGCAGTGGTGCAATCTTGGCTCACTGCAACCTCTGCCTCTCTGGCTCAAGCGATTCTCCTGCCTCAGCCTCTCTAGTAGCTGGGATTACAGGCGTATGCCACCATACCCCACTAATTTTTGTATTTTTAGTAGAGATGGGATTTTACCACGTTAGCCAGGATGGTCTTGAACTCTTGACCTCAAGTGATCCACTGGCGTTGGCCTCCCAAAGTGCTGGGATTACAAACGTGAGCCACCGCACCCGACCAGAATTTCCCATTTTTAAAAAGAAATTTTTGTCATATATTCACACATGCGACGACGCATTAGAAAATAAAATTGCTCAGAATTCCACAACTACAAATGACAAATCTGTTAATAGCTTGATGTAATTGTGTGTGTTCCTTACACACTTGGATTTATACTGTATATTCTGTAGATAATTTTATATCCCGCTTTTAAATTTATTATTATATTGTGAGAATATTCCCATGTAGCTGGAATTTATTTAAAAATATATTGTGACGACTGCTTGTCAAAGCAGATGTTACCACTCCAGTCATCCTGGGCTTACAGGTGGAATCTGCTTGGTTTCCTTAGGATTAATTTCTAGAAGGAAATTACTTGTATCAAGGACACACAGTGAATGATAAATGTTTGAAGTGATGACTATCCTAAATACCCTAAGTTGATTATTACACATCGTATGCACAAATCAAAATATCACATGTACCTCATCAATATGTACAACGATTATGTATCAGTTAAAAAATGAGCACACTCATCATGGAGACTCAGCACGGTTAGTGAGTCAAGCCCTTGAGGAAGCCATCTGAAGACCGTTCTATAGAGAAATGGGCCACCTTAAAAACCTGTTCAGGAAACCATGTACTTTGAAATCCATCAGTTTCAGAGTCACAGATAAACTACCGTTTGAAATAAAGGGTTGTTTTCAAATGTATTGCTTTTAGAAGAATTCAGAACATCTAAAACCAGGCTATGTCAGAAACCAAACTTACTTGGTCCTATCAGGCACTTTGATGACCCAGTGAACAAATATTCCTAAGCTATGCATATGTGTTCAGTTCTGTGCCAGAAACAGAAATATAAGCCATAGCCTCTACTCTCTTAGTTGTAAAGTTGGACAAAAAAGAAGAAACACATGAAAAGCTAAATAAAAATGTGTGTTTGATAATAATCTAAAGAAAGGCACAGAGAGAAGCTGAAATGGAGGGAGTAGCGGAGCCTCATTAATGGCTGAGCATTGGAGGAGGGATCAACCAACTTCTGCTTCTGAGGGGCCAACATGACCATTCTGAGGGCTGTACTAACTCCAGAACAAGCCTCTATGCCCTGATGAACTGCGCTCTAATGTCCAGTGCCCTGCAGCCTGTTGTTTCTTTTCTTTTCTTTTCTTTTCTTTCGTATTTTTAGTAGAGATGGAGTTCTTCATGTTGGTCAGGCTGGTCTCGAACTCCCCACCTCAGATGATCTGCTTACCTCGGCCTCCCAAAGTGCTGGGATTACAGGCATGACTCACTGCACCCAGCAGGCTATTGTTTCTTTAGGTTTGGTCTGAACTTTCCTTAAAGAATAAATTTAAGAAGCAAGGCCTGGTGCATACCTGTTATCCCAGCTAGACAGAAAGATGGCGTGAGCCCAGGAGTTCAAGGCTGCAGTGAGCTATGATTATACCACTGCACTCCAGCCAGGGCGACAGAGCAAGACCCTGTCTCTAAAATTGAAATTTTTTAAAAGCCATAAAAATTTCTCACTCATTTCTCATAAAAATGAAGCCACGTAAATATGACTCTTGAAAAAGAGTAGCCATTAGTATCCAACACTGTAGCATATAGGATCTTCCCTAGAGTGGTTGATGCAAAGAAAAATATATACAGTTGTAGTAGTCCATTCTGCCCCTAACATTTGTGGGGCCCTAAGCAAGAGTTCATATGGAGGCCCACACACCATAGGTTTAAATATTTAATAGTTGCTTGCCAAACTGGTAAATATGTCCATATTATCCTGCCTTTGCAAATATACATAATGACCTGAAGACAAGGTTCAAATGTAAAATTTCTGGGCACTTTGAGGTTAACAGCAGATGTATGTAGCAGTGAAGAACATGCCAGCTCCTGGTCCCTGGCCTGCCCCCTCCTCCTCTTGCCCCAGCTTCTGAGTGGCCTGTCCTGCACAGGCTTGACCTGCTTAGATCACATGCCCAAGCTCCATGCATGACCCCACAACAGCTGCCCGTCTTTACCCCTCGGACCCACAGGTGCCGTCACCTGCAGTATGGCACTCCCCAGGAAGACAGAGCCTGGGGAATCCCTTTATGCATGGCCTGAAAGTGAGAACAGAGCAGTTTGGGCAGGAAATTTGGGCTCCTAGTTACCTGGAATGTGGTCTACAGAAAGACACATGGGCTCCAGGAGGGCACATCTTCACCCCAGTGGGTAGGGGCTAGATTGGGGCCCTATAAAGCCTGGGGCCAGGGCAGAGCTGCCTCTTATTGGGTCTGGGTTGGCTGACAACCACCATTTGTGGAAGGCACTCTGTGCTGGACACTAATCTCAGTGCTTTCCATGTGTTGTGATTTCCACATCACAGAGTTTTCAGGGAGCTTGCTCAACTCACAGCTAATAATGACAGAGGCAGGATTCCATTACTGGACGGCATCTGATGCCAGAATCAATGTTCTTCCCTGCACTGGTTTACCGTTTCTCATTAAAGGCTGGGAAGCACTGGATTAGATTATCTCACGAGACCACTTCCTTCCCAGTGAGGCTCTTCAGCCGTGTGAGCAGGGCAGGCCCAGCATCGCCACCTCTGCGATGAGGAGGCTGTCCAGACAGCCTGAGGTTCAGACCTGCTGACCTACGTTACACACGCTTTGGGCTAAGTTCTGTTACCAAACACTGAATCTGGGCTTGTTGATGATTCGCAAACACAGGCTGTGGTGTCTGCATCTGAACTTTCTCCGGATGATCTACCTGAGTACGTGGGAATGTTGAAATGGCTCTGTCCAGGTGAACTTTTCTCTTATCCTCGTGGAAATTACGTGGTTCTTTCCTGCTGCTGGCAACTCACAGTATGGAGTAAACACATCCCCTTGGAAATGCTCCTAATTCTAGGTTTTTCCAACGTGAAAGTATTTTATCAAAATAATACGTAGTCTAAGCAGCGTTTTTTTTTTTTTCTGAGTTTCAACATCTTAGCTCTGTGGATCGTATTTGGGCTGGGACTGTGGTCCAGTGTTGATCCCATTCCTTCATTGCTGGGTTAAGCAGCAGTAGCTGAATTATTAGAAAGCCTTTCACACTTCCTCTGTGTAGGCCAGCTTGGGAACTTGGATAAAGAACCATGGGAAAAGGCCACCCCTGTATGGCTCACAGCCGCTCAACAGTAAGGCTCAGTAGCCCCTAACTGTGCCTGCATGCCTCAAAGGCACATAGGATAACATTTCCCTAAATTAGATTTGTAAAGTATTTTGTATCCTGATCTTACTCCCCTAAGGCCTAGTTAATGGGCAAAGGAGTGCATACTAGATGTAAGATTTGGGTCAGCTGGGTAACCACCTGGCACAGTTCTGAACAGCGCGGCCACAGGGCCAAGTTTTCATGTGATGGTCCACAGAGGGGCGATTTCAGTATGCATGTGTTCCGCCACAGGCAGTGGCAGGGTGGCTTCCTGTCTGCTGTTCTTATTCGTCCCACCGTGAAAGAGTTTGTTTCATTCTTTTTCCTTGTTAACATCTTTAGCCCTGCAGCAACTAATCTCTGGGCTGTTCAGAAAGTCTTGTGAGGTGGGAGTGGCAAGAATCCAATTTAGTCTTTTCTAAATTTTAATCTCAATCTTTTTTCCTTTTAGAACGCTATTCAGTAGCAATTCAGAGCCTTAGACCAGCATGCCTTTAGCAGAGTGACCTGATGACTCGGCATCCCAAGTTGTGAGTTCTAGGCCTGGTCATGCCAGGTCCTAACTTTCAGGAATTAGAGATTTGCCTCTTCGTGCCTCTGTTTTGTTAATGGTCAGTTGGAGATAGAAGTGTTTGCCTTGCAAACCTGGAGACATGCGTAGGCATCTAACTGAGGACCATTTCAACAGTCGTGAATGGGTTAACGAAGGCGCGGGAAGGTGAGCAAGACCGGGCCCCTGCTCTCAATGGAAAATCAACATGTCAATGGCTCATGATGGCCTGGCGTGTGGGTGAAAGAAATTGAGATTCTGAAGTGCCTTCCTGGAAAGTGATGATTGTTTGGCAGTAGTAGAGTAGCCTGGAAAGTAAGATGAACCCAGCCAGTCTAAGACTCTCAGAAGCTGAACTGGCCCACGTTAGTGCCAGGCACCAAGAACAAACTCGAGGTTCATACGATGGCCGCTTCTAGGGCTGAGCTTGCAAAACACAAATCCGTGCAGTCAAGGTTTTCCCTTCTCTTTTTGGAGTTGTTCTTAAGCGTGGTACCAAAAAAAAAAAAAAAAAAAAAAAAAAAGATTCTGAGCTCAAATAAGTTTGGGCAATGCTGTATACTGCCTGTCCCTTGGCAATTTCTTTCTTTTCTTCCTTCTTTGTTTGAGATGGAGTTTCACTCTTGTTGCCCAGGCTGGAGTGCAATGACGCTATCTGGGCTCACTTCAACCTTCACCTCCCAGGTTCAAGCGATTCTCCTGCCTCTGCCTCCCAAATAGCTGGGATTACAGGTGCTCACCACCACGCTCGGCTAATTTTCTGTGTTTTTAGTAGAGATGGCGTTTCACCATGTTGGCAAGGCTAGTCTTAAACCTCTGACCTCAGGTGATCCGCCTGCCTCGGCCTCCCAAAGTGCTGGGATTACAGGCGTGAGCCACAGCGCCCAGTTGACAATTTCTTATACACGTTAACAGTTAAAGATTCTGGAAACTGGAAAGTTTGGCATTAAATAAATCTGTATTTGTGTTTACCTCTGTTTAATTTAAATTTGTGCGTGCAAGACTTTTTCAGCCCCTCTTTTATAGTAACTCATGAGAATATTCCACAGGCCACCAATTTGGGAATCACTGAATGGTAAATGTTATAGCAAACATCTGAGGTGATTATAAGAGAATCAGATAAAATTGTAGATGTGTTCGCTCAAATCTATATCTAGTAGTAAACAAACAAACAACAAAAACAACCTAAAGCACATGTTCTACAGACTGCACGTCAGTAATTCAGAACACAAACATATGTGATCATTGTATTATTGCCTGTGGTTTATGCAAGATGTAAGTGTGCTCATCCATCCAGCACTGTTTCAACGTTCTTATTACTCACCTGAATATTTCTTACTTAAACCTAATATTTTATTTTAGAGCTAGATTTGAATCTGTTACTTTTACAAATGTGGGTGAGTCATGTGATCCATTTACTCCTGTCCTTTAACATGAATGAAAAGACAGGGCTGTTTTGAGAAGAGACACTACCTGTAAAACCCGCTCCCCCGTGCATGATACACAGTAGGTCCTTTGTAAGTCACTGCTCTTTTTTGCCCACCAAATTGTTACTAAAAACACCTGTGGTAGCTTTATGCGAAGTCTGTAGGATTTTCAGATGAAGCTGTTACTAATTTCCCAAGGCCGTTGTAGGATTAAGGGGGAATTTTTGTTTCATGCTTCTTTCATATTGAAAGGGGAAAAGAAAAACATCAAATTGTTGACTTCTGGTGCCACTTCCTTCCTAACCCAGGAGAGAAGACTGTGGTTATGAGTGTGAGCTCATCACCGGAAGCTGAAGTGACATGGCTGCCATGTGACCGTGGCCCACTCTGCAGCTGGGGGAGGGTCTTCCGTCTGTGGTGGCCTGCTGTGGCCAGGACTAATGTCATCCAAAAGGCTCACTTCCTTCATCCAGTTTTTCTTTTTACGTATGTGTTTATGTAACTTGAGGGGGAAATTTTGTGCCAAATACCCAGAGGGAAGTGGCAGTCTACTTTTGTTCTTATGGTGTCTTTGGTCTACAGAATCTCCTCTTTGAGAAAGTTGAGACCATCCATCCACCCAAACATCCATCCATCCACCCACCCACCCACCCATTCATTCATTCACCCACCCACCCATTCATTCATTCACCCACCAGCAACATCCAACATTTCCATTTACTAGCTCACCTGCTGTGGACTAGGCTATAAGGTTCCTTTCCTCATGGAACTTACCGTCTAGAAGTTGTGACTTTAGCATCTAAGGCACTCGAGGGAGGGCCCCCACGTTGCTATCTGTAGGCAACCATCAGGAATACTCTCCTAAGTGACCAAAAGTCTGGTATACAGCATGACTAAATTGTAGCTCTTGTTTGAAAATCTTAAAATACACTTTCAAGAGAGTGAATGAATCAAGAATGGCTACCTATTAACCATTGGTGGTCACTCAGACTTTTTAACTCCATCTACCAAGCAAAGTCTTGGGTCTGAGATCCTCTGATACGTAAGCAGCCATCTCTGCTTTCAAACAGATACAATTGTCAGTTCACACGCACCATTCATGACATGTGACTCTAATGCAGTATGCTTTTGTTTTACAAGGTCTAAAGCCTTGAAAGATACATTAACTGCAAAATAGTCAAAGTGTCCAGGCTTCCGGACACTTGATCTTTAAGAACATGGGAAAAATCCATGACCAGGACACACTGTCCTCTTGAAGCATTTCCTGATTAGGATGTGAGAATACAAACCGCCTGGGTACAAGAGAAAAAAAGACAGACCTGTGGAGAGGGCAAAGGATGGTGGGTGCATTTACATGTCAGGCACGAAGTGCATGGTTCCTGTAGTTACCTATTTAATCCTTCCAACGATTCTATAAAGTGGGTTGTATTTCCCGAATAGGAGACTGAGACTCAGAGAGGTCAAGTAATTGACCAAGAAGCCAATCTGGGTATACCCACCTTCCAGAGTGTTGCCCTTCAGCGGTGCTACATGGCATTCCGTTTGGAAGCTTGAATATGGCAGCAAAGATGTCGGATGGATTAGGCCACTGAGCTATCGTGCCCCAATCTCCTAACTTCTCTAAAGCTGCAGTCCTACTTTTTTGCAGCAGCAATCATCTGTCTTCAGCCCATGGGGTGGTGGGATAAGAAGCCTCCGGAGGCTCCCAGGTGGCTCTGTCCTTTACCAGCTGGGTGGCCATTAAGGGACCGCTCGCAATTGTTATACCGCAGTTTCCTCAGTTTACCAAAATGGAAATAATAATATGCTGAAATGAAAATAACAAAAGGTCAGGTGCAGTGGCTCACACCTGTAGTCCCAGCACTTTGGGAGGCCAAGGTGGGCGGATCACCTGAGGTCGGGAGTTCAAGACCATTCTGGCCAACATGGAGAAACCATGTCTCTACTAAAAATACAAAATTAGCTGGCCTAATTTTGTGGTAGTGCATACCTGTAATCTCAGCTACTCAGGAGGCTGGGGAAGGAGAATCGTTTGAACCTAGGAGGCGGAGGTTGTGGGGAACCGAGATTGCACCTTTGTGCTCCATTCTGGGAAACAAGAACAAAACTCCATCTCAAAAAAAAGAAAAGAAAAGAAAGAAAATCATAACAATAAAGAGCACTGGGACAGGAAGAGTAGAATCTTAACCCTCAGAGTAAAGACAGACATGTGTTCGAATGTAGTGTCTGCAAGTTACAGACTAGTGTGTGAATCTAGTGTCTGCAAGTTATAGAATGTTGGGGAAGCTCCTAAAATTCTTTAGGCTTCAATGTCCTCCTCTGACAAATGGAAAAAACAACCTACCTCCCTCAGGGTGTTGTGGCAAGGATTAAATGAATGTACGTAAACACCTAGTGCAGTGACCGGAAGGCTGTAAGCACTCAATAAAATTAGCTACTGTTATTACACACCACACGGCTGTTGTAAAGTTTACTCAAATGTGTTACTTATCATTAGTGATGGCAGTGGTTGTGGTTGTAATGAGGGTTTACTATTAATATTTTTCTTTATGGTTAGATGCTTGAAGAAGGGCCAAATGACACAGCTACATCTAACCCTGAAATACACAGATCTCCACCAAATATCCCTGGACCTCAGGAGCAATAACTATGAGATAAGGGGAAATTCACCAAGAGAGGCTGTTACAGGTGAAGTCAGCGTTTGAAGAAAATATTGGGCCTTCCCATAATACAGTTCACCCTCTCCCCGGCCGATGCTGGTACTCACCAGCATTTATTCACAGGCCAAGGATTTGTGCCAATCATTTTGGCTGGAAAAGTATGGCAAAGAGACAACCTGGACATCAGGAAAAGAACAACGCAGGGTGGTGGTGTTCAGGTAGGGCATCACAGAAGCTCCAGGCCCACAACTGTCCCACTGGAATTCCCCTGGTGCATTCAGCCCTCTGAAAGCAGACGGAAATGCTCTGCAAGGAAATAAAGGGAGTTCACAAAACAGGCTGGTCTCTCTCCAGAATGGATGTGCAAATTGTGGTCCACAGGGAGACACTTCCTTCTCCCATACCTGTGGCAGTCATCATTAACCAATGATGTTACTATTTCCTGCTGAGCCCAGACAGAGCTTCAGAATCCTTCCTAACAAAGCACACCCAGCTCATGCTACTGAAAGATCAGCCTTTTCATATGGAATGAAGTCCAGTGGTAATCCCACTTCATAACAGCCCAGTAGACTTCCAGCATTTCTAAAATCAGTGGCAACGGCAGACCCTACTGGTTTTCTAGCTAAAGGGGGCTCTATTCTTGGTCTTTCTTGGCAGAGTTGACCTTGAACTATGGAGGCTGAAATGTCAGGTATTCCATTTCCCAGTCTCCTCTGCAATTAGGAAGGTTATATGGCCTATTCCTGGCCAGTGAAACACAAGGGAACACTTTCTGTATCACTCTTAGTGATAGTATTTTCCCTGATAAAAAGAGATGTGCAGGGAGAAACACCACTCTTGGGATTTGCACGTGTGAGGATGTGATGTCTGGAGCTGTGGCCGTCATCTCCTAACCATAGGACTTAAGCCTAAAGGCAAAAGTCTGTGCTCTATGGATAGTGGAGCAAAAAGATAGAAGTCATCTGGATTTTTTTTTTTTTTTTTTTTTTGAGAAGGAGTCTTTCTCTGTTGCGCAGGTTAGAGTGCAGTGGCACGATCTAGGCTCACTGCAACCTCCGCCTCCTGGGTTCAAGCGATTCTCCTGCCCCAGCCTCCCGAGTAGCTGGGATTCATGTGTGCACAACCATGCCCAGCTAATTTGTATTTTTAGTAGAAACGGGGTTTCACCGTGTTGGCCAGGCTGGTCTCAAACTCCTGACCTCTTGATCCACCCACCTTGGCCTCCCAAATAGCTGGGATTACTGGCGTGAGCCTCCAGGACCAGCTGGCATCTTGATCTTTAAGAACATTCTTTGTCATTAAATTTACCAAATTTGGAACGACCTACTCTTGAACTTCTCATTATATGAGAAAATAAGTCATTCTTATTTAGGTCAATTTTAGTTGAATTTTTATTTTATTATTTTATTTTATTTTTGAGATGGAGTCTTACTCTGTTGCCCAGGCCGGAGTGCAGCAGTGTGATCTCGGCTCACTGCAACCTCCACCTCCCAGGTTTAAGCAACGCTCCTGCCTCAGCCTCCTGAGTAGCTGCGGTTACAGGCTCCTGCCACCACACCCGGCCAATTTTTATATTTAGTAGAGACAGGGTTTCACCGTGTTGGCCAGCTGGTCTTGATCTCCTGACCTCAAGTGATCTGCCCACCTCGGCTTCCCAAAGTGCTGGGATTACAGGTGTGAGCTGCCGCACCCGGCCTAGTTGGATATTTTATTACTTGCAGCCAGAAGCATTCTTACTCAATTTGAATCCCTTCTCTTATGTTTATGGCATCCCCTCCCTTAAATAGCAGAGCATATTTCTGGTAGCAAAAATAATTATACCAGTTGCTCACTTTCTCAGCTTCCTATGCAGTTCAGAATGGGTGTACCATGTAAGCTCCACCAATCATATGCACCCATGCCAAACCGTGCTTCAGAAGCTCGTAGTATAGGAACAGAGGTGGTACCCACTGCCTGCTAGTTAAGAAGCCAGGAGCTATGTCCAGTTTCCACAGGCAGTGGTGACAGTGGCTCTGGCTGCCACTGCGGCTGGAATCTGGTGACATCCAATGTTAGGAGTGCCACTAGTGTTGGCATGCCTTGCGGCATCAGTGGTGGCATTATTTGGAGTGGGTGGGGGAAGAATTTCCTGGGTGCGTTACTTCCAAACCTGGCTGTCCATCCTGCCAAGAGAGTTTTTGGCCTTCTCAATGTCCTTTTCATCAATTCCTATCTTGCTTAAAATAGCAAAATTGGTTTCTGTTGCTACAATTAAGAATCTTCACTGATAACTCACATCCAATGGCAACTATAGATGACAGCGTCTGAAAGAAGTCTTTTATTTGCAAACTGCTCACTTGTCATTTCTTCTGAGTACATAAACAGATACATCTCTAAGTCCTAGTGTGTAAACAATTGGGACATTTTTACTTTTATTGATTTGGATTTCCATGGTGAGGAAGGTATAAACTCAACAAAATGGTTAAAAGAATCCTCCAAAAATGCACATGCGACAATATTTTCTACTTCCTGGAAGGAAACAGGAGTTCGGCCTGTGCCTTCTTTGTGGTTGCTCAGAGTGTCTACAGTGATCCAGTTACCGTGGTAAGAGCTTCCTTTTCAAAGCACGGTGGAGTCAGCCCATTCAGAATGAGTTCCAGCAGGCATGTGATTCTTTCCTGCTTCCACAAACACCAACTTCATTGTAGGCTCCATGTATTGTTGCCTTCTTCCTGAGACCCTGGGGTGTGGCCAGCCAAGTGGGCTTTGATAACAGCTGTTTCTCTCCTGATTCTTTTTTGATTTCTTTGACAGATGAGGCTGGGAGTGAAGACTCACGTCACATGGAGAAGTGATGTGAGAGCCAGGAGTAGAACTAAACCTCCTGGAAGATTCTTAAACTATTTAGGCTTAGATGGCTGACACTGACCCTTTAGCTATTCAGTAGTCTGTAGACTAAAACTCCTGCCATAGATAGGCTGACTTGCCTCCGATCTTAATATCAGCTATTCTTCTCATCCTCAACCCCTTTCTTCTTCAGCTAGTCAATCATAATAATAATAATCACCTTTAATAAATATGTACTATCAAGTTCCCACAAGCTATATGCTTTCTATACATTATTTCATTTAATCCTCCTATCTCCTCTGCTAGGTAGGTATTATTACCCCCATTTTACAGATGAGAAAACCGAGATGCAGAGGGGTTAAGAAATATACACAAGGTTGCTTTGAGAAGTTGACATTATTAGTGGTCTTCTATGTCCATGCTTTATGTCCCACACAGACTCTTTGGAAGCAGGAACCAAGTAACATTGATCATTCTAACACCCATAGTGTTAGCATGCCCTGATTTGTATCATTTGCCTATTTCCAGTGTGTAAATACTCCCATCAGAACACATTTCAAGCTACCAGTGTGAAGTCACTGGGAGCAGATGTGCACCATGGGCTCCTACAAGCCGGTGAAAGCCAGCAATGGCACCTTGTCCGCCCCTGAGATACACATAGACACCTAAGGGGTCTAGCCTCAAACTCTGCTTGTCTGTTTACGTGGGATTTTGTCCCTGTTGTTCTCTAATCGTTGTTAAAAGCACAGTGCCCTGGAAGAGTCTGCTAATGAGGGTGGTGGGTATTTCACCCAAATCTTACTCTGTGCCCTCTCAGGGTAGGACACCCAAGCTTTGTACCAGTCACAAAGGACACACACCCCTCCACACGAGGTGATGTTTAGGCAGAGGGAAGCTGTGTGACCCGTGGCATCCCTTCTAAATAAAAGCAAAACAGTTAAAACAAAGCCTTTTTGCTGTGATTTGGAGTAATAAGGTGAGGAATTTCTTCTAAGAATGATTAACCACAAAGGCATGCAAAATATGTCTGACCAAACACAAGGTTTAATGATATTGTATTCTTCCTGCCAACGACAGACCTTTTCATCATTCTCTTATGTCTGAGATGCTCTTGTTTAAACAAAACAAAACTCCTCTTGTTTAAGATCTGATCACACTTACCACGATTACCCTCACGAACAGGAAGGGGTGCTTTAAAATGCTTACAGTAAGAGATGCTGAATTCTGCGTTTCTAAAACAAGTGTGCTTAGAACAATAAGTAAGTATGTACATTGTGTGGTTAAGAGAGAAATGGATTTCTAATTCTTAGTAAATCTCCAAAGAGTTCCAAATCTCTCTCTCTGTCTGTCTTTTATTTTTTAGATGGAATCTTGCTCTGTAACCCAGGCTAGAGTGCAATGGTGCAATCTCGGCTCACTGCAACCTCCACCTCCTGGGTTCAAGTGATTCTCCTGCCTCAGCCTCCTGAGTAGCTGGGATTACAGGTACCCACCAATGTGCCCACCTAATTTTTTTTTGTATTTTTAGTAGAGATCTTGGCCAGGCTGATCTTGAACTCCTGACCTCGTGATCCACCCACCTCGGCCTCCCAAAGTGCTGGGATTACTGGCATGAGCCACGGAGCCAGGCCCCAAATCTCTTACGTTAATGAAATTGGAATAATATTTGGCAGCTCAGTAATAGAATGACATCATAGATATTCACGCTTAGATTAGGGACCTAATTCATTATTTCAACAAAATTGTATTGAATGTCTCTTAGGTGCAAGACACTTTGTAAGGGTCTGGTTATACAAAGAAGAGAAGAACTCAGGCCAATGACTAGAGATGACGTGGCTGAGGGATGCTTCCAGGGGTTAGCAAACCACAGCCTGAGGGTACCACCCAGCCGCAGCCTGGGATTTGCTGGAGCGTGGCCACACCCACCACTTACACATCTGCTGCGGCTGCTTCAACTCCTGCCCAGTTGAGTAGCAGCTGGGACAGAGGCTGCTTATCCCCAAAGCATGTAATGCTTATTGGTCCTTAAGAGAAAGAGTTTTCCAGCCTCTGGTCTGAGGAGAGAGAATGTAAGCCCAGATTATTATGGTGCTATTGGGAACAAAGATGAGGAGGAGACAGAGCGGGGTGAATGGGGCCCGAGGGGAGAGCCCTCTGCTTCAGGCCATTTCCTTCCCACCTGGCAGGCCCTGACTGCACAGCACGCCCAGCATTTCCTGGTGCCACATAGAGCAAACTATTTATATGTTTCTCAAAAAAATCCCTTTATTTAATGTGAATTTTTTTCCCCAGAGGACTTCGGACGGTAAGTCTAAAATGAACGCCTCTTTTTTTTTAATTAGCAGTTTATTGGAATATTGTCAACTGCTTTATCTCATGCTGCCATAGCAATCAAGGGGAGGCCAGCCACTTAGAGAAAACAGAGCAATATTGAACTTGGTAAGTTAAAACCTGTAATAGTGTTTTTCATCATCATTATCATGACTGTGCTAATCCAAAATAAGACACTATCAGATAATTAATCTTTCATAGATAAAAATTTAATAAAGCAGTAGTGACGTCACTTGACGGTAAATCTTTGCTTTATTTCTTTATCTTAATTAAAGAAATAACAATGGGTTAGGCTAAAGGCAGGTAAGTGAGTCTGCTAGGGGAAAGGTGACCTTGAGGACTTGTTAACTGTTCATCTGCTCTTTAACTCACACAAAGGTCACAAATGTTACACCCTTCATGAATTATGCCTCATGAAATCATCAGTGCCAAACAACCTTATTAATGACTATTTGACCCAAACATGATGGAGGTCCTCTGGGTGTGGGCACTGCTGTGCCCATGCCCTGCCCTGGGGTGGCAGAAATACCAGCAAGACCAGGCTCTGCCCTTTAAAGAGCTCACAAACCAGCGAGAGAGGACAGAGCGTCCCTGCGGGTCCCAAGAAGTCAAAGGTGCTTTTAGCAGAGGTGGAACCATCCTGACGGCTAACCCTCTGTCTTCCCAACACGTCTTCCCATTTCTGTCAATAGCGCCAACACCCTCCTCCTGCCTCCCTGGCCCTGCCCCCACTGAGCGATTTCAATGGAAGCTGCAGCCAAACACAGAACACTTCCCCTTCCAGGCCCCACTCTAACGCCTCTTTCCTGCCCCGGGCTCCTTGGTGAATGAAGTTTGATCCCTGCTTCCTGGCATCCCTGCCCTTCCCACTGTTTGGCTTCAAGCCCATAAAGTGTCCGTAGTTGCATAAACTCATTTGAAGTTTCTGGCCCTTGCAGAAAAATCCTGACAAATAAGAATGTGGTCAAGAAAGCCCAGGAGATGGAGTGGTTATTTCCAGCGGGGGGGCACTGTACGGGGTTTCTGCAGACAGAGGTGGGAAGGGCACGCCAGGCAGCAGGTACTGCCCATGCACAGGCCGGGCAGGGTATGGCAGATTCCGGGAACAAGGCCACAGCTGATGCAATTGGATCAATTTTGGGAGAGAGGTGGTGGCTGCAGAGGAAGAGGAAAAAGAAGCACAACTTAAAAGCCAGAATAGGCTAGGTGTGGTGGCTCACGCCTGTAATCTCAGCATTTTGGGAGGCCGAGGTGGGTGAATCACCTGAGGTCAGGAGTTTGAGACCAGCCTGGCCAACATGGTGAAACCTCATCTCTACTAAAAATACAAAAATTAGCCAGGCATGGTGGCAGGCGCCTGTAATCCCAGCTACTCAGGAGGCTGAGACAGGAGAATCACTTGAGCCTGGTGTTATAGTGAACCCCAAGATTTTCTTCAAAGAATCAGTATGTCAGTATGTTCAGCTCTCTTATTCTTTAATTCTCTATTTTAAAGTCTCACTTCCTTGTAATTCCAGTAAACAACCTTCTCCACTGGTTCTAATCAGTAGTTCACATCTGTTCCCCTGGCCCCTGGTTCCATCCTGACTTATCCTGGTCACCTGCTCCAGTCACCTTTTTTGACCTAGGTCTCCCCTGGCTACCTGCTCTGACCTGCCTGTAACTGTCCTTCCTGCCAAAACACCCACCCTGCCACTCCAGCTCAGACCCCTGCTCTCTTTAAAATAGCCAATCAGGATTAGTCTAGCTTGTGCAGTCTAACCCTAGCCAATAGGGGAACAACACAGCAGTAGGGATGACCCCCATCAGGCATAAGTACCCCTTTCCCACTTGTTCAAGTGTGCAGCCACCATTGCTCCATCTGTGCGCCTCACCCTTCTATAGAAGTAAACTGCCTTGCTGAGAGGATTTATCTTTGAATGCTATTTCTTTTGCAGCATGGAAATTTTACTTATAACACCAGGAGGATCACGCCACTGTACTCCAGCCTGGGCAACAAAGAGCGAAACTCTGTCTCAAAAAACAAAAAAACAGCCAGAATATCTCTGAGGAACTTCAAACGCAAGTGAGGAGTTCCCAAAGTCAGGGGTCAGGATTGCCATCATTTTAGCCTTCCTCGGGTAGAAATTATCCTTTGAGCAAGTGGCAATCTTAGGGCAGCGTTAGAGAGCAGAATGCCACGTCCAGCTGGTCTTTCTCATTTCTGACCTCTCACTTCTTGGTATCTCTGTAAGTAGGGCTTGCTTACCTGTTCCTGATTGCCAGTGTCAATAACAAGATATCTGGAAGGAACAAGCTGTTCAACATCCACTCTCCTCTGAAATACAGTATTTTGTTTGGGTTTTAATTTGCATGTGGCTGCTGCTAACAAGTTTTAAAAGTATATTCCATCCGGGTGGGGTAGCTCATGCCTGTAATCCCAGCACTTTGGGAGGCTGAGGTGAATGGATCACCTGAGGTCAGGAGTTCGAGACCAGCCTGACCAATATGGTGAAACCCTGTCTTTAAAAAAAAAAAAAAAAAAAAAAAAAGTATATTCTAGGTCTGGCTCTTGGAGTATAGAAACTACACATGAAAGCCACACACACACACACACATATGCACTGCTCACACACAAATGCGCTCCATCCATAAATGTGAAGACCTCTCAGATCTCTGAAAGGAATGAATGGTCTCTCTTTGTCTTTGTTAAAGCAGGGGATCTTAGTAAAAAGTAGCACATAATTTTTGAAGGCAGCTTCTGAAAATCTGAGCCTCCTATACATGGCTACAACAAAATATAGAAATGGGGAGCACACACAGGACCTCTCTGCACTGTTTTTGCATCTTCCCTGAGTCTATAATTACTTTCTATAATTTAAAAAATAAAAGTTTATAAAATGGAGCAGAGTCTGCGGTTAAATACATATGGGAACCGCTGGGCACTGTATCATCTGCTAAAGATCCACAAACCACACAACCATTTCATCGGTTCTGAGAGGTCCTGCAGCAAAATAAAAAGAGTCTTTACCGGGGGTGACAACTTAGTATCCCCTTTAAAATATTTAGCCACACCCTGCAGAGTCAAATTGTTTGTTGCCTCAAAGAGGTCAGTCTTTTTATTTTTTTGTTTGTTTGTTGAGATGGAGTTTTGCTCTTGTTGTCCGGGCTAGAGTGCAATGGCGTGTTCTCGGCTCATCGCAACCTCCGCCTCCCAGGTTTAAGTGATTCTCCTGCCTCAGCCTCCCAAGTAGCTGAGATTACAGGCATGAGCCACCACACCTGGCTAATTTTGTATTTTTAGTAGAGACAAGGTTTCTCCATGTTGGTCAGGCTGGTCTCGAACTCCTAACCTCAAGTGATCCGCCCGCCTCAGCCTCCCAAAGTGCTGGGATTACGGGCATGAGCCACCACGCCTGGCCAAGAGGTCAGTTTTTGAGAGACCAAAAACAAAGTCTGGAGAGGCCATGGGCAGAGATTAGAATTTATGCAAGGGTTCTTGGCTGCCTCTCCCGGGAAGTATGTTTAGATCCTGCCATCCCTGTAATGTGCCGGGTAGGGAACCTCCACAGACTCAGACACCTAGAATTCCCCCCCATTACAAACGATGCTGTCTGCAAGGCCTGCAAACGCTGGTCTGCGCTATCCTGGAGGACACACGGGTGTCAGTGAGCCTGGCCCAGGTGCAGGACAGTGAGGAGGCCAGAATGACCAGGGCAGAGAGGGCAACACACTGGGAAAGTGATGGAAATGGGAATCAGACCAGCACTAATTGTGTACGTAGGCAGTGAGGCACTTGCAGGAATATGACAGCTGTTGGCCTTAAGAAGCCTAATTGACATCTAATTGGTTGGAAATATTGGGACAGATTAAACCAAGACACAATCAACTGTATTACAAAGAAGACTATGAATGCCCTGTTAGAGCCCTAATATGCCACAAGGATGCAAAGAGAGGAGTCAGAATTGCTTGGGGCAGAACTATCCTAAGAGGTTCCTTGGAGGAAGTGGTGTTAAGGAGGGTCTTGAGAAACGAGTAGACATTCAAAGGCAATGTCTATTATTATATCAGCTCAGAGTACTACCAACTGCAAGGAATGGAAACCCCAACTGGCAGGGCTCACCCAATTAAGCATTCATGCTATTTGACTGTCTCATATGAAGTCTGGAAGTCAATGGACAGATATTAAAAATAGGCTAAGAGATCAAAAGCCCAGCCAAAAGACCATGTTCTATGCAACTCCATTTATATGCCATTCTAGAAAAGGCAAAGCAGGCTGGTTTTGGTGGCTCACGCCTGTAATCTCATCACTTTGGGAGGCCAAGGCAGGCAGATCATCTGAGGTCGGGAGTTCGAGACCAGCATGACCAACATGGAGAAACCCTGTCTCTACTAAAAATACAAAATTAGCCAGGCGTGGTGTCACATGCCTGTAATCCCAGCTACTTGGGAGGCTGAGGCAGGAGAATTACTTGAACCCAGGAGGCGGAGGTTGCAGGGAGCTGAGATCATGCCATTGCACTCCAGCCTGAGCGACAAGAGCAAAACTCCATCTCAAAAAAAAAAAAAAGAAAAGGCAAAGCGATAGTAACAGATAATAGCAGTGGTTGCTAGGGCCTGGCAAGGCGTAGTAGTGGAATGACTACAAAGGAGCACAGGGGACTTTTTGGGGTGATAGAAACTGCAAAAGAAAAGAAAACTTCCATCTGAGGAACATTGAGCCCCTTTAAATTGCCAGGTCCAGAGAGACATTGAAATGTGATGGCAGCCCCGTCTCACGCCCTGCTTGAGCTAAGGAATCATTTCGAAACTGCCCGCTACATGCGCTCTATCTAGACTGACTGACGCCAAATAGCCATCAGCTAACCTAACAATGCCATATGCTGGACATGCCCTATAGTGCAACAATGCATAGTCAATCACTAATCAATGCTATTTCTGTAAACCAATGAGAATTTTTGACAGACAACTTTGGTCATTGCCCCCTTTCCCGATTCATCCTTTTTTTAAGATGAAAACAATAGCAAAACTCCAGCCTCTCCTGTGTTCTCTGGGGCCCTTCTTAGTGTGTCCTAGGCTGCAGTCCTCAACCTTGGCCCAGAGAAACTCTGCATTAATTTTGCCTCAATTTCTTTCTTTAGGTCAATAAAATATTCTATACCTTGGTTGTGATGGTGGTGGTATCACAATTCATCTGCCAAATCTATGGAACTGTACCTTTAAAATAGGGTAAATTTTTATATATCTCAATAAACCTATTTTTAATTACAAAAGAATATATATTCATTGTAAAAAAAGAAAATAAAATAAAAATACAAAAAGTCCAAAAGAGGAACATTAGAATCCCCCCTAAGGTTGAGGTCTCTATCCTTTCAGTGTTTGCTATAATCTAATTGGGATTATGCTGTCTGTGTTTTAAAATCTTTTTCTAAAACTTAAGTTTTAGTGTCTTGGGAGTATTCCATCACATGAATATACCAAAAGTTACTTAACCAGTCCCCATTTTGAGGGAATTCATCATTTCCATTTTTTTTTTCTGATATAAATAATCCTCTGCTGCATCAGTACCCATAAGATTAGGGTATCATGCATAGACCCATAATGTTCTCTAGCTGGTGTATTTGGTGAAAAGGGGTGAACACTTTTAGGACTCTTCTGGGTGGTTTTTTGAGACAGAGTCTTGCTGTGTTGCCCAGGCTGGAGTTACATGATCTTGGCTCACTGCAACCTCCGCTTCCCAGGTTCAAGTGATTCTCATATCTTAGCCTCACTTGTAGCTGGGATTACAGGTGTGTGCCATTGTGCTTGGCTAATTGTTGTAGTTTTAGTAGTAACGGGGGGGGGGGGTTTCACCATGTTGCCCAGGCTGGTCTCGAACTCTTGACCTCAGGTGATCTGCCCATCTCAGTCTCCCAAAATGCTAGGATTACAGGCATGAACCACTGCAACTGGCACTTTTAGTGATTGAGACACACACGTCTTGGCACACATGAGTGTCATATTCATCCCTCTTGGGAGATTCTATTTTTAAGTCGTTGCAACTCAGGTGAAGCCACGTCTCAGGAATGCAGTAGCTGGGCAAGCTGTGGAATGTTATGTGAGGAGTATGTCCAAGCTTCTTGACACTTTCCCAAACTGCTTCTAAAGGCAATTTCAGAAGGAGGGATCTTCAGGGTCACTCTGAACAATCAACAAACTAGGTACACAGCCTTACAAGACCTCTTTGAAAAGCAGTTCTCATGTAGACAGAGAAATGTCACACATTTGCTCTGTGGGAGAGGAAAAAAATAATTTTCTCTCTGCCATTCGGAGTCTTAGCTGGGATGGACTCCTGTATTAAAAGACAGGTTAACAAGAGAAAAGTAAGTACTAACATGTATGTCTCATATGCACAGGGGGATACTTGGAGACAGGAGTAACTCTCAAAGAGGTGGCTTAAAGTTCAGGCTGAAATACCAACTTCAGCTGAAACCAAGTGAGAAGGGTGTAGGATGCCACAGTGGCTTATGTCTGTAATCCCAGCACTTTGAGAGGCCAAGGCGGGTGGATCATCTGAAGTCGGGAGTTCAAGACCAGTCTGACCAACATGGAGAAACCCCTGTCTCTACTAAAAATGCAAAATTAGCCGGGTGTGGTGGCGCATGCCTATAATCCCAGCTACTTAGGAGGCTGAGGCAGGAGAATCACTTGAGCCTGGGAGGCAGAGGTTGCAGTGAGCCAAGATCGTGCCATTGCACTCCAGCCTGGGCAACAAGAGCAAAACTCCATCTCAAAAAAAAAAAAAAGAAAGAAAGAAAAAGAAAAAAAAAAAAAGGAAGGGTGTAAAGAGGAAGTTGTGAGGATGAACTGGGAAAAGCACAGGAAACAGGTGAGGTTTGCCATACAGATCTAAACCTGTGCCTTCTCCGTTGATGAGTCTCCTGATCATTTATAGCTATTTCTCCTCCTGGTACTGAGAGGGGAACACCCTTGCAAATAGGGATTTCCATTACAGGTATAAATTTCCCCTACAAAAGAGTAGCTTCTACTCTGTTTTCAGAGCTTCTCCTTTGTCAGCAGTTTCTCAAAATAATCAGCTCAAAATAATTCTTATGCCAAAAAGACAGATTTTAGGGCAGCCTATTCTGGTCTCTTACAGTCATGTTTTGGTGGTCCTCTGAAGCTCCTCTGCTAATATGTCAGTATTAGATTGCTGTGCTTTCATCTTGGATAGGTGCATCCATGTGTATTTTATAGGCGTGTTTGTGTATGAATTACTAATTTATTTGGGAACGGGGTACAGAATCTTCCGTATTCACCACCGCACTCTCATTCCGACTCAGCACAGGGCATGGAACCCGTCCATAGAGGAACTGCTCATCTCGGCTGAGAATTGCTGGGCCTCACCGGGCTTGTGCCATCACCACCTGGGATGACTAACCTGGGAGTTTTTTCTTTTTCTTTTCTGTTTTGGGTTTTTTTATTTATTTATTTTTTTTTTGAGATGGAGTCTTGCTCTTGTCGTCCAGACGGGAGTGCAATGGCACGATCTCAGCTCACTGCAACCTCTGGCTCCCAGGTTCAAGCGATTCTCCTGCCTCAACCTCCTGAGTGGCCGGGATTACAGGTGCCCACCACCACGCCCAGCTAATTTTTGTATTTTTAGCAGAGACAGGGTTTCACCATGTTGGCCAGGCTGGTCTCGAACACCTGAGCTTGCGATCCACCCACCTCAGCCTCCCAAAGTGCTGGGATTACAGGCATGAGCCAGTGTGCCCGGCCCCTGGGAGTTTTAAACTCCTGTGCGTCAGCCCCCAGGTGAGCTGTTTCAGGGCAGGGCTGCTCTACCCGGAACTTAGATTCATTTCCTGTGGCTGCTGTGACACATTACTACCAACTTGGGTGCCTTAAAACAACAGAAATTTCTTGTCGGGTACTTCTTACTGCGAAAAGTCTAAACTCAGGGTGCCGGCAGGGCTGAGCGCCCTCTGCAGGCTCTGAGGAACGGTCTGTCTGGGGATGTCTCCTGGCTGCTGGGGCTGCTGGGGCTGCTGCCAGTCCCTGGTGCTCCTTGGCTTGCAGTTTCCGTGCTCCAGTCTCTGCCTCCATCTTCACAGGCTGCCTTTCCTCTGGCCTCCTCTACCTCTGTGTCTTCCCTTCATGTAAGGACATCCATTGGTCATATTGGATTAAGGGTCTGCATGACTCTAGTGTGACCTCAGCTTGATCACATCGTCAAAAACTTTACTTCCAAAGGAAGCCGTATTCACAGAGGCCAGGGGTTAGGACTTCAACCTACCCTTTTAGAGAGACACCATCCAACCCACAGTAATGACTTTACTTTGTCTCAGCCAAGCCAGCTTCTCACGATTACTGTTCATAGCCAAGAAACTTCATCATAAAACACACATGAAATATCAGCCTCTTGATGGATTGTGAAAATCATTCAATCTTAGCTGGGGGCAGTTTTCTCTTTGGGGGCATTTAGCAATATCTGAAGACATTTTTGGTTGCCGTGATTGATTGAGGGTGGTCATGGTGCTACTAGCTCTAGTGTGTGGAGGTCAGGGACACGCTCACCATCCTGTAATGCCCAGGACAGCACCCACAACATGGATGCATGTAGTCCAAAGTGTCGGCAGTACTGCGCTGAAGAAATCGATGTAACTCACACATCCCCTATTGGTTAGCGCTTCAACATGTCTTGTAGGGGGACACCGTTCAATCTATAATAGATCTCCCATTTAGTTTTATTCTGGCCTTACCCCAAGTTAGACATCTGAATCATTACAGTGATGATAAATGATTGCTCAAATGCAAGGCAGTTTTACTTGGGGGCATAGATGAAAACTAGATGTAACAGAACATGGGAAGCCTCTATTTTATTTTACTTATTAATTTAATTTTTTTTTTTTTGAGGTGGAGTTTTGCTCCTGCAGCCCAGGCTGGAGTGCAATGGCACAATCTTGGCTCACCGCAACTTCCGCCTCCCGGGTTCTGGCGATTCTCCTGACTCAGCCTCCTGAGTAGCTGGGATTACAGACATGCGCCACCACGCCTGGCTAATTTTGTATTTTTTAGTTGGGAAGGGGTGTCTCCATGTTGGTCAGGCTGGTCTCGAACTCCTGACCTCAGGTGATCCACCAGCCTCAGCCTCCAAAAGTGCTGAGATTACAGGCATGAGCCACCGCACCTGGCCCTGAGAAGCCTCTATTTTAAATATTTATTCTTTTTTTTTTTTTTTTTGAGAAGGAGTCTTGCTCTGTTGCCCAGGCTGGAGTACAATGGCATGATCTTGGCTCACTGCAACCTCTGCTTCCCAGGTTCAAGCAATTCTCCTGCCTCAGCCTCTTGAGTAGCTAGGATTACAGGAACGTGCCACTACGCCTGGATAGTTTTTTATATTTTGTGGTAGAGACAGGGTTTCACCATGTTGACCAGGCTGGTCTTGAACTCCTGATCTTAAGTGATCTGCCTTCCTCAGCCTTTCAAAGGCCCGAGCCACTGCGCCCAGCCTGAATATTGAATCTTAATCACTGATTTCTATGAACCCCTGCAGCAAACAAAAAAACTAACAGTGCTGGAAGCAGATGTGTAGAAAAGGTCCAATACCGTGTTGCATAATTAGGGAAATGCCACTTGATTAGAAAAAAATGCCATGTTCCGTGAAATTGAGGACTGTATCTGTCTGTTCACAGCACTATTACCAGCACTTGGAGTGGAGACTGGCACACAGTAGGTGCTCAATCAATACTTTTTGGATGAATTACAGTCTCAGGGAGGAATTTTGAGGAAAATACTTACCTCAGAGGCCTCGCCCCTTACTACCTAAAACGAAATGACTCCAGCTCCCTTTCCGGGATGTCATGGAAGTGGTGTTTACGAGTGTGAATTGCTGGGTGTGTAGATTACAGAGCAGAAGTGTGCGTATGTATGAAGACTACAAAGTGTTACTCAGATCACACGTAAACATACACATAATTACACAGTGCTCACCTCTGCTAATCTCCTAAGATGATAGTGAAGAGGGCACAGGTTAAAAATGGGAATTCTAAGCAGAGGGGCCCAACAGTGGCCAGAGGCAAACGATCTGTAGAAGTAAGAAAGTCTGTTTGTGAAGCCGGGACCGGGGGAGCAGGCCAGAGCTCAGGAGGCTCCACAGCCACGGTGGGAGCCAGAGTCGCCCTTCTGGCCACGCCATCTGACTTCCAACTCTAGCCTGGTCTGGAATCCCTCTCCTCCACAGCACACGCCTCGGGGAGGCCATCTCCTTTCTTTCTGCCAGCCCCCTTTATGTTCTTTAACTCAAAAGGCAGTGGAAGGATGAGACGAAGGTCCTAAAGGAGACCCAGGGAACTTGGAAGCCTTGGACTTTGTTTTCAGTAATTCTTAGTTGACCTTGGGTAAATCTGTCTGCAACAAAGTCCAACACAGCAGAGATAAGGAACTTTCCCACTGTGTCAGGCAGGGCCTTTATGCGCTGGGTGTTTCAAAGCAGGGCTGGGACAATCCCTGGCAACGAATGCAGGGGACCATTCTGCCTCTCACAGCCTGTCCAGCGGTGCCCACTTGCTCCTCAGGCCCCTGGTGCTAATGCTGGCAAATGCCAGCTTTCCTAACACCCACCCTCTTCCCTTCTGTCATGTCCAAAGTGTCTGACCCAAAGACTCACCTCCCCTGGAGTTCAGGAAGACTCTGCTCTAGGGACACAGCTGACCTACGGCCCAGGCAGCAGCAGCCGACTGAATCACGTGTCCTCTGGGCTGCAGTCCCTGCCTCAGAGGCCTCCTTGGAATCTCACCCTCCCAAGGGAGTCCCATCCCTTAGACTCAGCAGGGCTCTAAAAACAGGGGCCGAAGCATATTAAAGTTTTGCTACAAGTAGTAATAACAACAATAAATGTACCCCTAATCATGGGCCTACCACTGTTCTAGGAACTTCACACACATAAATCCATGTCATCATCCCAGTAACCCTGAGACAGGCTCTATCGGTGGCCCTGCTTTCCCTTTGTGGAAACTGAGGCAGATGTCAACTAAAGCGCAACTTGGCTCAGCTAGCAATTAAATACTAAAAAGATAGTAGAGGAAAGATAATTAGTAAAAAGATAGATTAAATACACGTTTGTGGGTTTGTTTGAAAAGTTAATCTTCCATTTATGATAGTGTTTCTACAGAAAATGCTTTTGAATTTCAAACAATTACTTCCTAAAAAACTTTGAACGAAAGTCAAGCCTAGGCCTTCATACCCATATTTTAATAGTGGTGATTTGGGCTTTGCAGAACATTGGCAGGAAGAAAGACCCTTCCTTCTGCTCTCCAACTCCTACCACACAGCTGCCACCTCCTCCCACACCTCCTTCCCTGTCTCCCCTACCCCACAGTCTGGACACACTTTCATTACAAAGTACTTGAACTTCTGTTTTTTAATTTTCTTGAGACGGAGTCTTACTCTGTCGCCCAGGCCATAGTGCAGTGGCACGATCTTGTCTCACTTCAACCTCCGCCTCCTGGGTTTAAGCAATTCTCCTGCCTCAGCCTCCCAAGTAGCTGGGACTACAGGCACACACTACCACGCCTGGCTAATTTTTGTATTTTTTTTAGTAGAGATGGGGTTTCGCCATGTTGGCCAGGCTGGTTTCAAACTCTTGACCTCAGGTGATCCACCCCCACGACCTCCCAAAGTGCTGGGATTACAGGCGTGAGCCACCGCTCACTCAGATACATCTTTGCAAGAGCAGATCTTAATGGAAGAAATTACCATAAAAATATCCCTAAAGTTTGCTCAAATGATGAAGTAAGAATTACTCAATTTTTTTTTTTTTTTTTTTTTTTTTTACAATAACAAGAAAGTCTGGAAGCCACAGCATCTCCTTAGGAGTTACAAGTAGAAGAAATGAAAGCTTGGAGAGGGAAGCCGATGGCAGGATCCCCGGTGGGCGAGGAGGGCGGAGGTGGATGAAAATTGAATACAAACATGTCCAGTAGCAAGTGGGAGTGGGCAGCCTGAGCCAGGAATTCCCAAAAGGGTGAGGGAGTTGTACAGAAATGAGTGAAGACCAGAACCCCGTCGCTGGGTCAGATTATAGTACTGTCTTCCTGTATTAGAAAGTGTGATTCATTATTTTCAAAGGAATGGATGGAAGAGGCCATCCTTCCACACATCTGGGACCCTTATGGTAAAGAAGGGGTTGGACATCACTCTTTGAGCCCTTTCAGCTTAGAGTCTGTGAGTCAGAAGAGTTTGTCCAATGAGCAGAGACACTAGAACCGAGCCACATACAAACATGTTTTAATAGTGTTGAAAGAATGTATTGCTTGCATATTGTGGCTGCAAAGTCACAATACAACTCCAAAAGACAAACAATTTAGCAGAGTCATGAAAAAGCAAGTGCGCCTGCTGTGGGATTGGCAGTGCATTGAGAAGATCAGCCTCGTGGGCTCTGGCAGGAGGAAGAGCTCAGCAGACAGGGCAGGGGGCAGCGTCTATTCAGCACCATGCTATATGGGGCTGACCAGAATGGCTGACGCCGTGTGTCTGGGTGTGCATGTGTGCGTGTGAGTATGTGAGTGTGCGTGCACATGAGCCTGCTGCAGTTACTCACTACAGTGCTTGTTTTCGCCAAGTCCTCAGCTCCCGAGTTGGTGTCTGTGAAGCTGGTATGGTCTGCAGATGAGTTTTCCCTGTTTGGGCTCCTGGAGGCCCCAGCTGTGCCAAGCTGGGGTATGGCCACGGGTGACTAAGCAGGGAAGCATGTGTCCAGCTGGGTGTGCCTCTCTGGGCAGCTGCAGAGAGAAATAATAGGCTTCTTTGCCTGCAGGGCAAGACCCTTGTCAGTCTGCAAAGAAGTGGCTAGTTCCTCAGCCAGCCACAGGGAGACCCTGAGGTGTCAAGAAGAAACTCTCCGACTGTGGGGAGCTGAGGGGATGTTCTGTAGCATAGCAGGGGAGATTATTCAGGTATCCCGAGAGGATTGGTTCCAGGACTCCATGTAGGTACCAAACTATGGATGTTCAAGATGCTTATGAAATCACATGACGTTTACATATGGCCTATGCACATCCTTCCATATACTTTATTTATTTATTTTTATTTGTTAGAGACAGGGTCTCACTCTATCCCCCAGGCTGGAGTACAGTGGTGTGATCATAGCTCACTACGGCCTCAACCTCTAGAGCTCAGGCAATCCTTCCACCTCTGCCTCCTGAGTAGCTGGGACTACAGGCCCACAGCACCACGATTGTCTAATTTTTGTAGCTTTTGTGGAGATCGAATGTTGCTATGTTGCCCCGGCTCGTCTCGAACTCCTGGCCTCCAGTGATCCTTCCGACTTAGCCTTCCAAAGTGCTCTCCTGTATACTTTAAATCATCTCTAGAGTACTTCTAATACCTAATGCAACATAAATGCTATGTAAATAATTATTATACTGTATTGTTTTTTGTTTGTATTAGTTTTATTGTATTGTTATTTTTATTGTTTTTTTTCCCCCAAATATTTTCCATGCACAGTCGGTTAAACCTGAGGATGTGGAACCTGCAGACTTAGAGGGTGGACTCTACCTTCGTGGTCAATCACATTAGAAAGTGTGACTCATTATTTTCAAAGGAATGGATAGGAGAGGCCATCCTGGCACACAGCTGGGACCCAATCTTCTTTATGGTAAAGAAGGCGTTGGACTTCTACCTAGCTCACTTCAGTGCATTGCTATGTGCCCATTCCCAAAACCAATACTGGAGCTCTCCACCAGGCCACGTGGTCAAGGTTACAGCTTGACTCCCTGCGTCCAGGAGTCCCCACCTGTACGTAGTCATTGGACAGGGGAGGAAAAAGCAGGCCTTCTTGGCCTTACTGCTCACCTACCAGGTCCCTGGGTCCTCTGCAGCCACAGTTATCCTTGACCCCCACCCACAGGCTCTGTGTTTATAGTCTTGATCTCAGCCTGGGGGACTTCATTTAAAACGCAGGCCCTCAGTCATGGTGGCTCATGCCTGTAATCCCAGCACTTTGGGAGGCTGAGGCAGGAGGATCACCTGAGGTTAGGAGTTTAAGACCAGCCTGGCCAACATGGCAAAACCCTGTCAATACTAAAACACAAAAATTAGCCAAGTGTGGTGGCACACGCCCTTTATTGCAGCTACTCAGGAGGCTGAGGCAGAAGAATCACTTGAACCCTGGAGATGGAGGTGGTGGTGAGCCAAGACGGTGCCACTGCACTCCAGCCTGGTGAAAAGTGAAACTCTGTCTCAAAACAAACAAACAAACGAACAAATAAAACCCAACCAACTAACCAAACAAAACGTTAAATTACAACGGATGAATAAGTAAAAGGTTTGCTGTATTCCAACATCCACTGTGTATAGGGGCAGGACCTAAAGATGGTTGAAGCATATTACCGGTGTGGAAACTGAACCCAGAGAGTCCCAGGACTTACCTAAAATCACACTGTGGGTGGCACGATTAGAATCCACATATACTGACTCCTGCTGGAGGGTCCTCTCCCCGACTCATCTTTCCATGGTTAAGGCTCTGTATTCACTCCAGGGCTTACTCACATGGAGTGGAGAAAAGATAAAGTAATCCCCTCTAACTTCACACTATCTGGAAACTTCCAGAAACCAGGGATATAGGAACAGGAAAAATGTAAATTCCCTCCTGACTAACAGATACAATCACAGGGTTTCATGAACAGCACTCCACCTTTGCATGGAGTCACTGTCGCGGGAGAGGCCCCCCAGAGTCACCTGCCCTCGCTGGTCTGGCCGAGTGCACAGGATACGGCTGCTTCCTCCCCTTGCTGCTTTCCTATGGTGACTCAGCAGGACAACTCCTGAAATAGCAGCCCTGGGGTGGAGGAGCCCCAGGGGAAGCCCTGGTCGTCTCGGGGAAGCACCCTTGTCACTGTCCCTGAAACAGCGCTCCCAAAATGTGTTTTCACTTTCTGGCCAGTGGGGCACTCCAACCTATGGGGTTTTAGAATGACAGGAAATTTACATTGGAAAGTGTCTGAGAAATCTCTAGCCCAGTGCTTCTCAAACCCAAAGTACCCAGAATCGGGAGGGATCTTGCTACAATGCAGAATCTGAGTCAGTAGGTCCAGGGTGTGGCCTGATATCCTGCATTTCTGACAGGCTACCAACTGAGGCCCCCTTGCTGGTCTTTTACAATTTATGGAAGAAGGAAAAAGGAAGTCCCAAGAGATACAGCAGCTCCACCAACGGTCTCATGTCCCGTCTCCTGCCTCTGTGTGGAGGGGATACTTTTCCTGCTGAGTCAGCATGCCTTGAACTTGGATCTTTTTTTTTTTATGACTCCCCTCCCTCCGAACTTGGATCCTTTTTAAAGGAAAAACAAAAGCCATGGTCACTGATCCCCAGGATTATGTCTTATTCTCAGTCTTTATAGATTACAGGCTCTTCATCTATTTTTTTTTTTTTTTTTAGAGATCGGGTCTTGCTATGTTGCCCAGGCTAGAGTGCAGTGGCAATTCACAGGTGCGATCCCACTACCGATCAGCACGGGAGTTTTGACCTGCTCCGTTTCCGACCTGGGCCAGTTCACCCCTCTTTAGGTAACCTGGTGGTCTCCTGCTTCCGGGAGGTCATCATATTGATGCCGAACTTAGTGCGGACACCCGATCGGCATACACTACAGCCCAGAACCCCTGGGCTCAAGCGATCCTCCAGCCTCAGCCTCCCGAGTAGCTGGGATTAAAGGCACGCTCCACCGCGCCCGACGCTTTTCATCTATTCTAAAGCCTTTTTCTGCAAAACAAAACAAAACAAAAAAAGTCTTTCAATTGTTAATTATTACTCCAAGGGAGATATTTTCTCTTTAAAACTGATCATTTTTAGAAATTTTCATTGAAACAAAAGCACAGAATTTTAAAGTCTTATGGAAGGATGATATAGCTCTCTCTACAGACAGACAGGAGGATCACCTGAGCCCAGGAGTTCAAGACTAGCAACAGGGCAAGACCTCATCTCTACTAAAAATTAAAAAATTAGCTGGATGTGATGGTTTGTGCCCATAGTCTTAACTACATGAGAGGCTGAGGCAGGAGAATCACTTGAGCACAGGAGGTTGAGGCTACAGTGGGTTGTGATCACACCACTGTACTCCAGCCTGGGTGAGAGAGCAAGACCCTGTCTCAAAAAACCAAACAAAAAACACAACACCTGAGGCAATGCATACGGCAGTGCATACAAATTAATGACAATGGTTACTTTAAAAATAAATAAGATGAAGCAATGGTTGCAATGGACTCTGGCTTTATCTGTATTATTTGACTCTTTTATATTGTATTTACAAATTACATGTATAATTAAAAATAAATTTAAAAATCTTTCAAAGTGTAAAAAAACAAATGTTTCTTGAATTTATATTCGCCCAGAATAAGCCAGTGGGCACCAGTTCAAGATCCATTCTACTTTCCCTCTTTCTTCCTGGTAGTCTGGCTCTTTCCATTATACAGTTGACATAAGAGAAAAAACAGGGCCAGATACACCTGGGTTCAAATCAAGGGAAGTCACCCTACCACTCACAGGCTGGGTTACCTTGGGCAAATTACTTAACCTCTCTGAGCTTAAACCCTTCACTGGTCAAATGGACTACTTTTTCAGTGAAACGTTCTCTGACCGTCTGCCTCCCCCCATTCCACTCTGTTCTAGGTCAGGATCAGCTGTTATAAATTCTCCTGAAACTATGATATATGTCTTCCCTTTGGAGCACTATCTCAGGTTGTAGTTTTTTTGTTTGTGTTTGTTTGGTTGGTTGTTTTTTTTTTTTTTTTTCTTGAGATGGAGTCTCACTCTGTTACCAGGCTGGAGTACAGTGGAGTGATCTTAGCTCACTGCAACCTCTACCTCCCAGGTTCAAGCAATTCTCCTGCCTCAGCCTCCCAAGTAGCTGGGACTACAGGCACATGCCACCATGCCCAGCTAAGTTTTGTATTTTTAGTAGAGACGGAGTTTCATCACGTTGGCCAGGATGATCCCGATCTCTTGACCTCGTGATCCGCCTGCCAAAGTGAAAAAATATTAGCCAGGTGTGGTGGCATGTGCCTGTGGTCCCAGCTTCTTGGGGGGCTGAGGCAGGAGGATTGCTTAAGCCAGAATTTCAATGCTGCAGTGAACTTTGATCTTGTCACAGCACTCCAGCCTGGGTGACAGTAAGACCTCATCTAAAAAAAAAGTCTTGATATGCTGTTATACATACACACACACACACAAGTGTAATATGCTGTGATATATACATACATACATATATACATGTGTATATCATATATTATACAAATATATGCGTGTCTATATCACAGCATATCAGGACTTGGGTAGATCTGAGACGCCTCCTAATCATGGCCCTCTCATTTTACAGGAGAGATCCAAAGGGAGTACATAACTTTCCCACATCTGACTGCTGGCTGGTGGCAAAACCTGGTCTCCAGGGGGATTTTTTGATCACAATTTAGTGTCTTCATTTGTTAGGAAGACAGAATTAGAACCAGTGAAATACACATCACATTCCCTAGGAAGATGGTATTTCTCTTTCATTTGTATCAAATATCAGATCATTGAGAGCAATCTTTGCTAATACAGCAATCCTTGTGGAATTGCCCAAATATACGAGAAACCAACCATCAGAAGCTTTTGCCATGGTACGAGGAGGAACATGTCAGATTCCCTTACTGGCTTTGGAGGCTTCATGGGTACTTACATTTTTAAGCTTCATTTTCTCATTTGTAAAGTGGGGCTGACAAAAGTGCATAAGGTTTGGGTTGGGCATGGTGGCTCACACCTGTAATCCCAGCGCTTTGGGAGGCTGAAGTGGGTGGATCACCTGAGGTCAGGAGTTCAAGACCAGCTGGCCAACATGGCAAAACTCTGTCTCTTCTAAAAATAGAAAAATCAGCCTGATGTGATGGCGGGCACCTGTAATCCCAGCGCCACTGCACTGAGATCGCACCACTGCGCTGCAGCCTGGGCTTCAGAGGGAAACTCCGTCTCAAAAAGAAAAAAATGTATTTAAGGTTTGTTATGAGAATTAAGTCAAACTATGCATGTAAAGGCACTTAGCATAGTTTCTGACACATCTTCGGTGTTAAGTAAATATTAGCAGAGGTAATTACCATTGTATTGCTGCTGCTGCTTTCATTACTACACAGATAAATCCACTTCTCACGTAGGTGCCCTGCCGTCTGCCCCACCTGACCCTTCCCTCTTAGGAGGGGCCTCATGTCTCCACTCCCTGAGTCTCTGTGGCTCTCAATATTTATTAGATGCCAATTACCAAGCACCTGTTTAAGATTATTGACTCTCTTGGACCCCATTATTTGAGTTTTTGTCTGCCAAGTTATGCTTATTAAGAAATAATTCCTTTTCCAAGGTTTGGTAGGATAAAAATGGTCACAAATTCTTTCTCCGTTCTCTGAATCCATGACTTGATTTGCTAGTAGAATATGGTGGAGGTGATATTGTGCAGCTCCCAGACAGGACTCCAAAAGGCCTTGCAGCTTCCACTGATGCTCTCTTGGAATGTTGCTACCGCACATAAGGAGCCTGGACTAGTCTGCTGGAAAACCAGTTAACAGCCTCAACTGACTATTGGCTCTGGGAGTGATGGTGTCTTAGACCAGGCCCCGAAGGCCCTCCAGATGACTGTAGCCATATGAGTGGCCCCAGACAAGACTAGTAGAAGAACCAGCCAGCTGAGCCTAGCTAGACCAGAGCACAGAATCTTCAGCAAATAAATGACAGTTGCTTTATGTGACTAAATGTTTTGGTATGGGATGGCCTACCAGGAAGCAATGGTACATCACAGAAATTGTTTCCAGAAGTGAGATGCTGACAGAATAATAATAATAAAAAAAACTGCAAGTACGTGACATCGTCTTTGAGAATAGTTCAGCTGAGTCTGGAAAAGTGAGGAGGTTGTTGGCAACAGCTGGAGCAATGACAGACAGACTGTCACGGAGGCTGGAAAACCAGTGAGGAGATGCTGATTTCAGACTGGTAAAAAGGCAACACATGTTATACAGTGGCAGAACAGCTAGGAAAATGTCACCTGTGGTAACTTAGAAAACAAAAAGCGTATTTAACCAATTTGTAGCTCTGGTTAAGAACATCTCTAACACAGAATGTTGAGAGTCACTTGAATGTTTTTGGCAGAATATAAGACACTACAAAAGAGAAATGAGCTAAGAAGAAACTGCTGAGTTTGCAAACAGAATTTAGAAGAACTATAGAGGGCTCAGGACTTGGTGGGTTAGAAAGTAGAATTCACCTAACATTAGAGCATTGTCTCAGAGTGGCCTGACATGGACAAATAGAAAGAGATCTGTCTCAAAACAAATGTTTAGTGTGGCTCTGGGGGCATGGAATGTACCCTATGCGATTCATGGGAAACCTACAACAGTCTTAAAAGAGTTGTCCTGGTGAAGGCACCTCCAGCCCAGACTAAAAGAAAACAAGACAGATCACATTAAAAAGAGACCTCCATTCTCCTAGATTTCTTTCTTTTTTTTTTTCAAGACAGCATCTTGCTCTGTCATCTAACCTGGAGTGCAGTGGTTCAGTCATAGCTAACTGCAGCCTCAAACTCCTGTGCTCAAGAGATCCTCTTACCTTAGCCTTCCAAGTAACTGGAGCTAAAGACACATGCCACTATGCCTGGCTAACTTTTTTTTTTTTATTTGGTAGTGACAGAGTCTCACTATGTTGCCCAGGTTTGTCTCAAATTCCTGGCCTCAAGTAATCCTTTCATTTTGGCGTCCCAAATTCCTATAAGCAGGCAGCAGATTGAGAAAGGCACTAAGTTTCAACTACAGACTTTTTATTATAGAGAAGGAAGGACCTCTTGGAAAGGAGTTAAGACCTCAGAGGGCTGAGCCATGAGCCACTGAGAACAGTGGACTAGAGGGCCACTCCCAGAGAGCAGAACTAGGCCCTAACTAAGGATCAGCCCTGACCACAGGCCCAGGTGGATTGCAGAATTTCCATGTATTCATGATTGCCATGAGCAATCACTTGTCCTTCCCCTCTTCAAATGTGACTACTTACTGCAATTACCCTGGCCCTGTTTCCCCTCTATGTGTTGGGGGGGTGGGGACAGAGAATTTGTCTTTTTAGTTCACAAGCCTCCAGATTATAAATGAAAAAGTATCTGAAATGAGTCTCAATCAATTAAGAAGTTTATTTTGCCAAGGTTAAGGATACACCCATGACACAGCCTCAGGAGGTCCTATGACATGGGCCAGAATGGTCAGGGTACAGCATGGTTTTATACATTTTAGGGAGACATGAGGCATCAATCAATACATGTAAGATGTACACTGGTTCAATCTGAAAAGGCAGGACAACTTGAAGCAGGGCTTCCAGATCATGGGTAGATTTAAAGATTTTCTGATTGGCAATTTGTTGAAAAAGTTATTATCTAAAGACCTGAAATCAATACAAAGGAATGCTTGGGTTAAAATGGCAAGGGGTTGTAGAGACAAAAGTTTCATCATGCAGATGAAGGCTCCAGGTAGCAGACATCAGAGAAAATAGTTAGTATTTCTCTTTTTTTTCTTTTTCTTTTTTTTTTTTTCCATACCTGACAGCAATAATTTAAATGAGAATTAGTGTTTCTTATCAGACTTAAAGAGTCTGTTCTATCAGTCTTAAGGTCGCTGTGTTAATGCTTGTGAAAGATGTCTGACCCTCACTTGCCACCATGGCCTTGACTAGTTTTTCAGGTTAACTTTGGAATGTCCTTGGCTGAGAGGAGGGTCCATCAGTCAGTTGGAGGGTTTAGGATTTTATTTTCGGATTACAAGATCAAGAGGAAGTACACCCTTCCAGAAGCCTCTCCTGTATCTGCACCTGCTCCAGGGCATGAGATAACAGGTTCTGAGCCTCGAGCTGTGATGGGAGGACTACACTGTACTGCGTGGTCTTGGGATGGGTGAGTGCATTTTTCTGGGGGAAATGGCATAAACAATGGTGACCAAAGGATGAAATGGGACAGGATAAAAATAGCCACAAATTCTTAGGAGCTCTTCCTATCAAGAGATAAAGTTTATTTCTCCACCCCTTTAATCTGGCCTGGGTTTTTGACTTGTTTTAATGAATAGAATGTGCTGGGAGTGACATTGTGCAACTCTTGAGCAAAGCTGTAAGAGAGTTGCAGCTTCTACTCCTGTTCTTGTAGAATGCAGATGCTACTGCAGCTGCCACTGTATATGAAACCCAGGCTTACTTGATCATGTGGAGGAGAGCCAAGGCTCCCTAGAGGACCCCTCCCCCAGCTAACCAGCACTACAGCTGACCCCCAGACATGTGAATGAAGCCATTGCAGACCACCCAGGCCTAGCTGACCCAGCAGGTGACTACAGCCATGAGAGTGACCCCAGACAAGACCATCAGAATCTCCCGGCTAATTTCAGATCAATTGCTGAATCACAAGATTGTGAGCAAATAAATGGTTAAGCTACTAAGTTACAGATTGCTTTGTTACATGGCAATAGATCATTAAGATGTAGGAAAATAGTCAGTTATCACAGGTAATATATTTTTTTAATGCAAAAAAAACACCCATGATATTGCTGTTGGCCTGTGAATAATCTCCCTTCACTTACCCCTGCTCCTCTTCCTATCTGTGGATGCTACAGACTCAGGAGAGCATGGGAGGGAATCATCATCTTCATTTGCTACCTCAGTTTCCCAAGGTGTTTCTGATGTGGGCTTAAGACACCACCTTTCCCTTCACCCCCATACAGATCGGGAAGCTTGAGAATCTACCATGATTCCCCAACTTTGCAACGTGTTAGAAGCAGCCCTCTAAAGCTGTGCTTCGGAAATCTTACTGTGCAAGTGAATGACCCATGGGCCTTGTGGGTGTGGATTCTGACTGCGCGTTGTGGGCTGGCCTGAGAGTCTGCCTTTCTCACAGGTACCCACGCAATGCCCTGCTGGGTCCATGAACAACACTGGGAGTAGCAAGGGTGGAGGGGGCTGACGGAAGCTCTGAATAGTGGGGCTTAGGCTTGGCTGTGTTGAAATGGCCTCTGGAGTGTCACAAAGTGCTGATATCTTGCCCCCATTCCCAGAAACTCTGACTTAATTGGTCTGGGTGCAGCCGGGGATGAGATTTCTAAATATTCCCTCAGTGAGTCCCACATGCAGCCCGGGTTGAGGGGCCCTGCTCTGAACGATGAGTCCTGGCTCTTTGGAAAGGGCCCCACTCATGCAGCCATGAGCTCTCACCACATCTGCAAAGACCGTGCAAGACACCCAGTGAGTGAGCTCTGTTAACTCATTCAGGGCACGTGGAGCCAGCCAGACAACTGCTGAAGAGCAGTGAGTGGTAAGGCCAAAGCCTATGCTCCCTGTATAGGGATGTGCTGGTCACAGCTGTGCGGTCGGTCCCAGGGCTGAGCCTCCCTCAGCCTCACCTTCTTCACCTGTGAATAGACTCTTCAGGCCACCTTTGTGGCGTTGTCCGCCAAGTACCTGGCTCAGGTTACAGACTCCATAAATGGAAGCTATTATCCGTAAATAGAGCATCCGTAGACCTGAGCAGCCAGTTGCGTAGAAGTTGCGAGCAGCTGATGTCTGTGACTTACGTTCGCCAGTGTGAAAAACCTGCGTGGGAAGCGATCCCTTCTGGTAAATGTGAGACTCTGTTATTTCCTGTGAGGGTTTAGTGTTGTTATTACCTACTGCTGCCCTGCCGTGAAGCTGGGGCCAGAATGGCTTCCTTTTAAAGACGCAAATGGTGAAAACCTAATTATTTTGGAATTTGTCTTCTTCAGAAGGCACTCTTTCTGTGTTTTGAGGTGAGAGAATGTCATTTTAAAAAAATGAAAGCAGGGCCAGTGCAGTGGTTTACGCCTGTAATCCCAGCGCTTTGGGAGGACTAGGTGGGCAGATCACAAGGTCAGGAGTTCGAGACCAGCCTGGCCAACATGGTGAAACCCTGTCTCTGCTAAAAATACAAAAATTAGGCTGTGGTGGGGTGCACCTGTAATCCCAGCTACTCGGGAGGCTGAGAGAGGAGAATCACTTGAACTTGGGAGGTAGAGGTTACAGTGAGCTGAGATCGCGCCACCGCACTCCAGCCTGGGCTACAGAGCAAGACTCTGTCTCAGAAAAAGATAAATAAGCCGGGCGCGGCGGCTCAAGCCTGTAATCCCAGCACTTTGGGAGGCCGAGGAGGGTGGATCACGAGGTCAAGAGATCGAGACCATCCTGGTCAACACGGTGAAACCCCGTCTCTACTAAAAATACAAAAACATTAGCTGGGCATGGTGGCGCGTGCCTGTAATCCCAGCTACTGAGGAGGTTGAGGCAGAAGAATTGCCTGAACCCAGGAGCCGGAGGTTGCGGTGAGCCGAGATCGCGCCATTGCACTCCAGCCTGGGTAACAAGAGTGAAACTCCGTCTCAAAAAAAAAAAAAAAAAAAAAAAAAAAAAAGATAAATAATTAAATAAATGAGAGCAAACAAACAAAAAAAATGGAGTCTGCTTTATTATATAATGGAGTATGCTGAATAAACCCCATGCCACATCAACCTGAAACTAGTAAGAACCGGGATTTATTTGTTTATGTTAAAAAGGCAACTTTGTATACAATTTGTGGGAGGTTCGGCTTCCCTCTGCTGCTCATGAAATATGGAATGTCTGTTTCTTGGGCAAGACAATCCAGCATCCCGGAGGACGGAGAGGGCAGCAGAGGGTGTTGTGGTGTTTGCTGGGTGGTGGTGGCCCTATGAGAGTGGCACAGAGAGACAGTGTGGCAGGAAAACAGATGAAGGGAGACAAAAAAATAGACGATTCCAACAGGACCACCCAGAGCCCGGGGGATGTGGCTCTTGTACCCCAGCACCCCACACACAGCCTTCTCGCAATGCCATCTCTTCCTTTTCTGCTCTCTTCTTTCCTTCCTTCCCCCAGACCTGTACCTTTTAAAGTTCAAAAGTACCAAATATTGCATATATCTAAAAGTGAAAAGTGAACCTCCTCTTTCTACCCAAGTCCGTGACTAGTGGTCCTTATGGTTTAGTACGCAGAAGAGCCACCTGGGAGCTTGTAAATAAGCCAGGATTCCTGCAACCCATCCCCAGAGGGTCTGATTTACCAGGCTTAGAGTAGGGTCTTCATTGTGAACTGCCCTTAGTTCAGTGGTGATTCTGACATTAGTGACCTTTGAATTCTGCTTTAAGGTATGTCCTGGGGAGCTGGCTGGTGCTGGCTGCTGGGGGTAGGGTGTGTGTCCTTTCCCATTTAGCTATGCTGGCTGGGAGCACATGTGACCTGGTGCTGTGTGACCTGGAGCACACACACGGGACTGCATTACATGTGATCCATAGTTCTCCCTATCTGGCCACAGAGCATGAACCAGACCCCATCTTTTAAAAACCTGCATTTTGGCCGGGCTCGGTGGCTCATGCCTGTAATCCCAACACTTTGGGTGCCCGAGGTGGGCGGATCACCTGAGGTCAGGAGTTCAAGACCAGCCTGGGCAACATGGTGAAACCCTGTCTCTACTAAACATATAAAAATTAGCTGGGCATGGTGCCGCACACCTGTAATCCCAGCTTCTCGGGAGACTAAGGCAGGCGAATCGCTTGAACCCCGGAGGTGAAGGTTGCAGTGATCCAAGATCGTGCCACTGCACTCCATCCTGGAGATGGGGGCGAGACTCCATCTCAAAAATAAAAAAACAGAAAACGAAACAAAAATATTCCTGCATTTTCCTAGACAAATTAGGAGTAGGATTAGAGAATCCTCATACACTGCTTTCTGTAATACGAGCTGGTGTGTCCTTGCTATCTGATAAAACCTGCCCGCAGACTCAAACAAAGCCACCCCTCATTGCCAGTGACATGCTCGAGTTCTGGCTGGTCTTTATCTGCAGCTGGCAATAGATTAGGCTTCCTGTTGCCCTGCAAATAGCCTTTGACCTATTCCCCATGGTAATTCATATTTTGTGGTGAGCCAATGTCCGCACAAACGTATTCCATGCCTGACCGGTCTGGATACCAGCATTAGTTTCCTAATAGAGCCAACTGCATGGCCCCAGGGACTGAGTGGCATTGTGTAAAGAGTAAAGGTCGTGACGCCAAATAGGCCTGAGTTCAATTGGGTGCCCCTTTTGCCAGCTGAATGCATATGGTCAAGTCAATGAATCGCACACAGAGCCTCCATTTTCCACCTGTTAAATGGATATAACAATTCTTTGGTAATAGTGATTAGGGTTAAATGAAATGACACAGAAAGAACTTTACCCACAGCAAGCTTTCAGCAAATTCATTCATTTGGCAAGTGTTTATTGAGCACCTGTCTATTGCACGCTGATGGATTGCTGGCCAGACTCTGCTTTCTTTGGCTGTAGCAGTGCTGGACAGGCCCCTGGGAGTGTGGTGCAGTGGTGAGCAAACAAAAGAGACAAACATCCCTGTGGATGGAGCCGGGTCTGATGGGAGCCGTCATTACGATCATGATTGTTCTATGGGCATCTGTTGCTCTAAGACTCTAAATTGACTTGACCTTTTTTTTTTTTTTTTGAGACAGAGTCTCGCTCTGTCACCCAGGCTGGAGTGCAGTGGTGCGATCTCGGCTCATGCATCCTCTGCCTCCCAGGTTCAAGTGATTCTCCTGCCTCAGCCTCCCGAGTATCTGGGACTACAGGCACCCACCACCATGCCCAGCTAATTTTTTGTGTGTGTTTCTAGTAGAGGTGGGGTTTCACCATATTAACCAGGCTGGTCTTGAACTCCTGACGGTGTGATCCACCCGCCTTAGCCTCCCAAAGTGCTGGGATTACAGGTGTGAGCCACTGCACCCAGCCAATTGGCTTGATCTTTGTGAGGGAAGGAAGTGAGGCAGCTGAGCGGGATTAGGAGGCGGGACACTTGGGAGACTTGTCTTACACCAGGATTATGGATGTGCTCGAACCTTACTGGAATCCATCACAATTGGGATGTTGACAAATCCAGGCTTCCACATACGGCTCTTTAGATAAATGGCTAAATATAACCCTGTCCTACATCCACCAGAGTAGTTAACCCTTAAAGAGGAAGAAAAACAGAGCCCCTTACCTATGCTCATCTTTCTTAGTTGGGGGAATATTGAAGGGGCAGTCACTGGTCCCCATCACCAAGCTTGAAACCAGCCTGCTAAAGCTGACCACATGGTCAACAAGATTCTGAAACCAAGTAATGCAGTGTATAGGGATGTTTCCTGGGACTGCCAGGTTTGTTTTGTTTTACCGCATAAATTTCAAACTATTTATGCAACTATGTAGCCAAGAATTGTTGTGTTCAGAAAATTGCAAAAGAAACCTCAAGGGAAAAAGGCTTCCAGAGAAAAAAACAAAAGAAAAACCCCATGTTTTGGGGGTAATGAAAGCCAGGAAAAACAATTAATAATTATTAAATCAACTTTGAATTAGATTGTTATTTCAATTCTTTGTGTGAATGACTAAATCATAATCTAGTTACAAGTGATAAACTGAAATGGAAGCCAATTCCAAATACAGCACGTTTAGATGTTCTGTTACATTCAACGTGCTGATAAGGCCCTCGATGGAAAGAAAGATATAAATATCATTTACCAAGTTTTACTAAAGGCGAATTTATTTCTTCCCACTAAATAATGTGGAATAATATAAAAATATGTATATTGGCTTGAAGAGGGGTGACCTTTGTGGCTGCCCTCTGTCTGGGTCAAGCTCTGCTGGGTTGAGGTTCTGAACAGTCTGCGTGGGATAAGGTCTCAACAGATGGGGTTGAGACATCCACTCACTTGGTAATTCTGAAAATGTAATCTAGTGTGTGTGCACTTGTTTATTATTTAAAATAACATTTACTGGCCTGGTGCAGTGGCTCACGCCTGTAATCCTAGCACTTTAGGAAGCCGAGCTGGGTGGATCACCTGAGGTCAGGAGTTCAAGACCAGCCTGGCCAACATGGTGAAACCCTGTCTCTACTAAAAATACAAAACTTAGCCGGGCATGGCGGTATGCGCCTGTAATCCCAGCTACTCAGGAGGCTGAGGCAGGAGAATCACTTGCACCCAGGAAGTGGAGGTTGCAGTGAGCTGAGATGGCGCTACTTTACTCCAGCCTGGGCAACAAGAGAGAAACTCCGTCTCAAAAAAAAAAAAAAAAAAATCACATTTATTGAGCACCAATTCTACGGCACAAACTAGACACAAAAATGAGTTGGCCTTGCCCTGCACTCACAGAGCCTACAGATGAGGGGACCAGGAGTAGAAGTCAGTGTGATTCTGCAGAACTCTCTGATATCCAGCCCCGCTACATGACCCAGCAAAAGCTGCAGGAAAACTGAGAACAGAGGCAGCCTGGCTGATGCATTATTTAGCCAGACTGCCCTCCCCACAGCCGCCAGTCAAGCACGTGTCCTGCCAAAAAGAGACAGTTAGGTGGCCGCTCTGTGGTAGGGTGGACAGCGCTCTTAGCTCTGCATGACACGGGCACAGAGGTGAGTGGGAACTTCCCTCTCCTGTTTTAGACCAAGGATCAGTCAACTTTTTCTGCAAAGAATCAGGTAGTAACTATTGCGATGTGTGTGTGTTGTGAGGTCTGTGCTGCAACGCACCCGCCATGCCCCCCCAACCTCCCCTGCACCACCCCGGCTGTGTCTTGTAGCATGAAGACACAGGCACAGGTCACGGAGAGGCGTGGCTGTGTTCAGCAGGATAGCTTTCACAGAAAGAAGCCAGCAGCGACTGACTGGCCCTCAGGCTGCAGTTTGTGGACCCCTGCTTGAGAGCCAGGCCAGGCCAAATTCCCAATTGCCCTTTATTCAGGGGGAACTTTGTAAACATCAAGAGACTATTTTCCAAAACTCATTAAAAAAAAAATCTCAAGCACATAAAAAGCACGTTGTGCTTCTTGGTGTTTGCTTTTAAGAAGTGTTTTTCCACTGGCATTTTAACTGAAGGGTTTTGTTTCTTCTTCATTTCTCCTGGTGCCTCTTGGCGACAGAGTCTACATACCGACATTTCACCCTTTCCTCACTCTCAAGAGTAAGACTTCCAAGATTAAGTTTATTGTACTCGGGAGCTGGCCAAGCAGCCACATAGCTTCTGTCCCCTGCTTCTCCAAATCCTCAGGGCGGTGCCAGCTGCATTTTTCCAGGCCCGGACAGCATGCCAGAGGGGCGACGTCACAGCCCGGGCAGCCAGGCCTCCGTTTCCTGTTTCTTTCCTCCTGAAAGACACATGAATCATATCAGCTTTATCATTTGACTCGGAGCTCATTTCCCTGTTCCACAAACTCCTGGAGTTAGAGGCAGTGAGAGCCAAGTGTAATCAAAACATGAAGTCCTGAGTTGCTTTTTCCCCTTAAGAATGGAACACATGTTCTCCCATCTCAAAAGAAAGTGCACCATCTGGCATAATTTGGAGTCTTTTGGCCTGAGCACTTGGCTCCCAGGTCAGACACTGGTGATCTCATCTGAAGAGCTAGGCCCTCCCTGTACCCAAGGCAGGCAAGGTCCCAGCAGGGCCCTTGTGTGCATCCACCCCTGGCACCCCTGGCACATGTGGAGTATGTGTTAGGGGCAGGGTTCTCCTGCAAACAACCCTAGCTGAGTGTGAATGTAGACAGCAATCTGTGATCACATCGCAGCCTTTCCCTGGGAAGCTCACCATCCCTGCTCTGGGGGGAAAGGGCTAATAGGAAAGGGAAAGTCTAACAAAGAGTTTGGACACGCGAATTTGAAACTAAAATATCAATGACTTGTAAATATGAGGAAGGGATCAGGTGAGTCAGAGGCAGGAGCTATCCAGATACTGCTCTTACCTGCTCACAAACACGTATTGCTAAATTTACTGAGCACTTACTATGTGATAGATCCAGGTCCAAAAAGGATTTTACTGGCACTAATTCATTTCATCTTCACAACAATGCTTCGAGGTAGATGGAGTTGTTGCAGTTTTACAGATGAGGACATTCAGGTCCCAGGGGGTATCTTGCCTAAGGTCAGACGGCTAGCTAAGGTCAAAACCCAGACTGATGGCGAGGATTCTGAACAACTGTGAGTGCATGTGTGCTGTGTGATCTAAGAGAATAACATGCTAATAAGCATATCCATTATTAAAATGCATGTATGTGTTTCAGAAGCTCCCTGGGTATTTTAGTATAATCATATTTGCATGATGACATTAGACATTTATGTTTGTTAGAGCCACACTAATGAAATTATACAACTCAATACATACACTATCTAACTACGCATGCATGCAAATATTACTATTTAACACTCCTGGATCCTCTGTGTCCTGGGCTGGGATCTGCATCTCTGGCTGGTCCCAGGACAGAACTCTGCAACTACAGATGCTATCATTTCATACAATGATCTTCTTGGTCTGCAATGTTACTTTGACCAAGTAATGCTAAATGTTTTCTAAAAACATTGGTTAGGCCAACCTTTCCCCCATTTAACTGGCTTTTCTGCATCTTCATTAAATAATTGTGTAAAAGGTTGTGAAAACTGAATTCTGATTCTCCCAGCATTTGCGTAACTAAGGGGAGGAGCTGTTTATTGGCCCAGAGGGTTGCAGAGGTCGGACAGCAGCTTACCTTCATTAAAGTACTATGGGTCCCTTCAGTTGGCCAATTAGCCTCGTGAACTCTTGAGTTTCATCTTCCCATTCCATCTGCTTCTTTGACAGCTGTTCCATCTCCTCTCAGGGAAATAAGTTGTATTTAATTTTGACTTTAAATGAGAAACTGCAATTCACAAGTGTATCTTTTGTACTTATTGTGTATTATGGCAAAATACCCGTAGCAAAATGTATCATCTTAACTATTTTTATTTATTTTATTTATTTATTTTTATTTCTTTTTGAGGTGGGGTTTCACCATGTTGGCCAGGCTAGTCTCGAACTCCTGACCTCAGGTGATCCGCCTGCTTCAGTCTCCCAAAGTGCTGGGATTACAGGCGTGAGCCACCGCACCTGGCCTCATCTTAACTATTTGTAAGTGTACAGTTCAATGGTATTAAGTTCATTTACATTGTTGTGCAACCATCACCACCATCCACCTCCAGAACTTTCTCATCTTCCCAAACTGAAACCCTGTCCCGATTCAACAACGCCCATCCCCCACTCCTCTACTTCCAGTAGCCATCCTTTCACTCTCTGTCTCTATCAATTTGGTTACTCTAGGCACCTTATATAAATAGAATCATACAATATTTATCTTTTTGTGACTCGCTTATTTCACTGAGCATAGTGTCCTCAAGGTTCATCCATGTCGTAACATGTGTCAGAAAGTCCTTCCTTTTTTTTTTTTTTGAGTCAGAATCTTGCCCTGTCATTCAGGCTGGAGTGCAGTGGTGCGACCTCAGCTCACTGCAACCTCTGCCTCCCAGGTTCAAGCTATTCTCCTGCCTCAGCCTCCCAGGCAGCTGGGATTACAGGTGCCTGCCACCACGCCCAGCTAATTTTTGTATTTTTAGTAGAGACAGGGTTTCACCATGTTGGCCCAGCTGGTCTCGAATTCCTGACCTCAAGTCATCCACCCGCCTCAGCCTCCCAAAGTGCTGGGATTACACGCATGAGCCATGGCATCCAGCTGTCCTTCCTTTTTAAGACTGAATAATATTCCACTATGCGGATGAACCATACTTTGCGTATCTGTTCATCTGTTGATGGACCCTTGTGTTGCTTCCACCCTTTGGCTGTTGTGACTATGCTGCTGTGAACCTGAGTTGGCGGACATCTGGTTGAGTTCTTGCTTTCAATTGAAGTGGAATTCCTGAAATTGTATGGTAATTCTATTTCTAATTGTTTGAGGAACCACCATACGACGGTGTTTATTTTTTAAAGGGCTACATAGAATGAGCAAAGCTATGGTTACGTCTAAAAGAAAGATAATAATAAACCTAGCTTTCATGACAAATTTGAAGTGATTCACCGATGGGACTGCAGTTTCGCCTGTCTTTTTTGTTTTCTTGTTTTGTTTCTCACTTGTCCACTTATCTGAGAAGATTTACAAGCTTTCTTCTCTTTGAAGATCCAGTTAAAGTAGGGTCTGTTATTATGAGCAGAGAGTGGGTGTTACATTAAAGAATAAACAGTAAAGGAGGAAAGCTGTATGAGGTGTGCTGTTTAAAGAAGATCCTAAACGGTGAAGTTTATTGCTTGACTCTGCATTCCTCTGGCATGTTCCCCAAAACTGCACTCCAGTCTTTCATATTTGCAGCCATTTATTCACTTGACAAACATGGAGCTTCTGCCATCTGCTCAGGGACCGTGCAGCATAACACTTAGTCCTCACTGTCTTGTTCTGTAGACACCTGGATTCGTGTCTTATTGCTCCAACCCACGCAGTCCACGCTTAAACAGCCCCAGGAATCAGACAGTGGGAGAGGCGAGTGTGAGGCTTCTATGGGCGGGTGAGGCGGTAGAGCCCTGCAGAGCTCAGAGCTTACCTAAGGAGCAACCCCTCATCCTTTCTGGCTACTAGTTGCCCTGTGGGAATGTAGGACCAGTTTTCCAGATCTCCCTAACTTCCAGGAAAAATAAGATATCCAGCTTCTTCTTTTTTTTTTTTTTTTTTTTTTTCAAAGAATAAAGATAGGGTTTCACCATGATGGCCAGACTGCTCTTGAACTCCTGACCTCAGGTGATCCACCCACCTCCACCTCCCAAAGTGCTAGGATTATAGGGGTGAGCCACAGTGCCCGGCCAAGATATCCAGCTTCTAATGTAAAATCTCCCAGTTTTAAATTTCAGTCACTGATTCAGAAAAAAAAAAAAAAAAATCAAAGATAGCACAGGCCAAATAAAAGCAGGTCCGTGCAGCCGGAGGGCCATGAGCTTTGACCTCTCCACTCATTGAAACTCTCTCCTGGAACCCTTGGGCACAGCCGATAAGCATCTTGTTTTTCCAAGAATGAACCAAGAAATGGAGGTAGAGGTGGATCTCCGGGAAGCTAATGAAGCCATAGCTTCTTGGCTCCTTCCTTCCCTGGGGCCATGTGTTTTGTAACGTTTTCCTTGTTTAGGATTGCTGTGTCTTTCCATTCCGGCTTCCCCTTGTCTAGTGTGGCAAAACTACAAAGGGGAAGCTGAGTTGGGGAAACATCTGGTTGGAGTTGAGAGGGGTGGATTTTTGTGGTTAGCACAAGCAGTGTCTTGGGCTGCAGCAAGACTGCTCCCCTCTGGCCATCGTCTGGCATAGGGTGAGAAGTTTGGGGGACTGAATGATTGGATGCACCTGGAGCCCAAGCCCCAGATTCCACACCATACCTGGGATCCTGGAATTTCCTGCTCCATACCTGGAGCCTACGTCAGAGCTTGCTCGGGGCCCTCATCTCCATCTGCCTTGCTTTCTCAGGACAGCAAACTTCACTGCTGGTGAGTTTGTTGGCGACCTAAGAGGTAGTAGAAAGGCAACTGTCTCCAGGGAGCATGGATATAACTCGGGTGTACATATGTATGAGGCCAGGCAAGGTGCAGAATGCAGGATGGAGCCTGGAGTGGGTAACGGAGGTGAGAGGCCAGGCCTCCATGGGAATTCTAAATCCAAACCGTGCCTTCAAGTTCATTATAAGGGCATAGTTTTCATAGAAGGAGGAGAGAACACATTTACTTAACTACTCATTAGTGTTCTTTATGCTATTTAAAACCCTTACACAATTTTTTTTTTTTTTTTTTTGAGACAGAATCTTACTCTGTAGCCAGGCTGGAGTGCAGTGGTGTGATCTTGGCTCACTGCAACCTCTGCCTCCTGGGTTCAAGCGATTCTCCTGCCTCAGCCTCCCAAGTAGCTGGGACTATAGGCATGCACCACCACAACCAGCTAATGTTTTGTATTTTTAGTAGAGATGGGGTTTCACCATGTTGGCCAGGGTGGTCTTGATCTCTTGACCTCATGATCTGCCCCCCTCAGCCACCCAAAGTGCTGGGATTACAGGCATGAGCCACTGCACCTGGCTGCCTTTACATATTTAGACATGCCGTGTATATAGGCCATTTGGACCCAAGCCCAGGGCCTCAGAAATACTGGAAGTGCACCTGGGTCATAGTGACTTTTGCCCATAGTTGTTTTGGTCACGACTGCTGGATAAGTATTGCTCCAAAACTTAGTGCATGAAACAATCATTTTATTATGCTCATGGATTTTGTGGGACAGAAATCTGGACAGGGCGCAGCCTGTCCCTGCTCAGAAACGTCTCAGGAAGCTGGGAAGACTCCATGGAAGTCGGGGGTGGGGGGCGGTGATCCTGGAAACAGGGGCTGGTATCAAAAGGAGGCATCCACTCTCATGTCTGGTGGTTGATGCTGGCTGCCAGTGGGGATCATAGCTCAGGCTGTCAGCTGCATCCCCTAAACATAGCCCAGGCTTCCTCAAAGCATGGGGGCTGCAGAGAAGGCAGACTTCTTACTTGATGAGTCAGGACACCACAGATGAGTATTCCAGGGACCAAAGTCATAGCCACATCACCTTTTCTGAACTTGCATTCTGTTGGTTACAACCAAGTTACAATCTTGCCCAGATTCAGAAGGAGAGGTAGCCCCACCTCTCAATGAGGGGAGTATCAAAGCATTTTGGGGGCCATGTTTTAACCACCACACATATTAAAATATTGCCTGCCATCATGGTGTTGGGATGGCTTCCAAGAATATGTCTAATTCAAAAAGCAATTCAAAGAGCATTTCAAGGATATTTGAAATTCACTGAAATGTTATAGTTACACATGAAGAAAACTTAAAAGGTTTTCCTTGTATTTGACAAAAATTCTTAAATCGATGTCACTATCAGTCACGAATTGTTTGTCATGAATTTTCAATGCTGAAACTTTTCTGAAATATTAACAACAAAAAATTGTTTTTCATCAGCCATGCTATAGGAAAGACTGACTTCTATCTTTCTACTCTCTGTAGAAATATCATGTCAGGCGTGGGGCTCACACCTGTAATCCCAGCACTTTGGGAGGCTGAGGCAGACAGATCACAAGGTCAGGAGTTCAAGACCAGCCTGGCCAACATGGTGAAACCCCGTCTCTACTAAAAATACAAAAATTAGATGGGTGTGGTGGTGCATGCCTGTAATCCCAGCTACTAGAAGAGTGAGGCAGGAGAATTGCTTAAACCCGGGAGATGGAAGTTGCAGTGAGCCGAGATCATGCCATTGCACTCCAGCCTGGGCAACAAGCGTGAAATTCCATCTCAAAAGAAAAGATCACAAAGGTGTTACCATATGGAGAGGAGATGAGGAATGTACTGCCCAAAAAGTGGTGTTTCAGACTCTTGTATACTCACATGAACACCTATAATAAGATTCTGGATACAAGAATTTAAGGTAGTAATTAGTCTCAAAAAAGTAAAAATAGAAAAGACCAACTTGGGCAGCAGCAGTCCAGGAAAACTTCATGGAAGATGAAAGAAATGGAATTTCAGTAGAGCGAATGGAGGCTGGGGGCAGGACTGACCCAACCGGTCAACGCATACTGGCAGTTACACCTGATATCAGTTCTGATTGGCTCAGTCTCCACGCTCATTGGTTAGTGCTCCACAGCAGTTGGTAAATGTTTTGCATATCATCCCTGCCTGTTAGAGCGGACAATATTAGCAAAGGCACCGAGAAGGAATAATCTTGGCCTGTTTATCAAACGGTAAGGAAATGTCACTGGCTTGAGTCCAGCTGGAGGCAGTTACGGGAAGCACAGCTGTTTAACTAGAGTAAAGCCAATTGTGAAGCATGTTGAATGTCAAGCAAAGGAATTCGTACATATTCCTGGAAACAGTGGGGGAGTAATGAACCTTTCAGTAAAATAATAACAACTTTTGAAATTAATTTTAGAAAGATTACTTCAGTAGTTGAATGAGGAGAAACTAGGAACACTTTTTTAGAAGGTGGTTGTAATATTCCAAGGAAGAATTAACAGACATGAACTAAGTAAAGAGGAATTTGGGCTTGTGTATCACTTTCCTAACTCGAGTTTTGTATTATTAGCTTATTTTTGGGGTTTATTTTTTGAGATGGAATTTCACTCTTGTTGCCCAGGCCGGAGTGCAATTGTGCGATCTCAGCTCACTGCCACCTCCGCCTCCTGGGTTCAAGCAATTCTCCTGTCTCAGCCTCCTGAGTAGCTGGGATTACAGACAATGATTTCTCCATGTTCATTAGGCTGATCTTGAACTCCCGGCCTCAGGTGATCCTCCCGCCTTGGCCTCCCAAAATGCTGGGATTACAGGCATGAGCCACAGTGCCTGGCCTGTATTATTAGCTTATAATGGATCATGTAGGAAAACCGCTTATGCTCCACTTAAAATGTTCTCGTCCCCTCTCCTTCCAGCCACTGCTGCAGTGAGCAATTCTATCCAACCAGCTTCGTGCAGCAGCACGCTGAGCATGCCTCTTCTCACTGCCCGTCCCTGGCTTCTCACACGCAGTGGCTGGCTGGGGTGTCCCAGGCAACCCACAGGGCACTCACTCATGTACGCCCAAAAATGTGGGGTAACAACATCCTATGAAGGAACCGTCTTCCACTGGGGATGGGAGCTCTTGAATCAATGCTTCCCCTGTTCTCCCCACAGTTCTGAGACACACTCCAGAGAGCTTTCAAAAGCTGCTGTGATGGTCAGGCACTGCAGCTCATGCCTGTAATCCCAGCACTTTAGGAGTCCAAGGCGGGCAGATCTCCTGAGGTCAGGAGTTCGGAATCAGTCTGACCAACACGAAGAAGCCCCGTCTCTACTAAAAATACAAAATTAGCCGGGCATGGTGGTGCATGCCTGTAATGCCAGCTACTCAGGAGGCTGAGGTAGGAGAATCGCTTGGACCCGGGAGGCAGAGGTGGCGGTAAGCCGACATCGCACCATTGCACTCCAGCCTGGGCAACAAGAGTAAAACCCCATCTCTCTCTCTCTCTCTCTCACACACACACAGCTGCTGTGGGATCCAGCAATCACTTATAGGCATGGCTGCCTAGATTGCATTGGATTTTCTCCCCAGCCTTCTACCCCATCTATTCCCCACCAACCCTCCTTCCTGCTCCCTGTGGTCACATCCCAACTAAACCATCCACGCATAAGCCATGATCCTATGCTTTTCTTTCAGGGAACCCAGGCTAAGAGAGAACAGGATCCTCCAATTCTTTGGTGCCACCATAGTGGAAACTCACATGCTGTTCTGCCCACAGTAGGAGCATCACATCCTCACGACTCACCCTTGTGTTGAATAGCTAGTATCACCTTTGACCTTTTTAACTTTTTTTTTTTTTTCCTGAGGCAGAGTTTCACTCTGTTTCACTCAGGCTGGACTGCAGTGGTGCATGATCTTAGCTCACTGCAGCCTCTGCTTCCCGGGTTCAAGCGATTCTCCTGTCTCAGCTCCCGAGTAGCTGGAACCACAGGCATGTGCCACCACACACGGATAATTTTGTATTTTTAGTAGAGATGGGGTTTCACCATGTTGGCCAGGCTGGTCTCAAACTCCTGACTGCAGGTGATCCTCCTGCCTCAGCCTCCCAATGTGCTGGGATTACAGGCATGAGCCACTGCACCCGGCATCCTTTTTAGTTTTTTTTTTTTTTTTTTTTTTTTTTTTGAGACGGAGTTTCACTCTTGTTACCCAGGCTGGAGTGCAATGGCGCGATCTCGGCTCACCGCAACCTCCACCTCCTGGGTTCAGGCAATTCTCCTGCCTCAACCTCCTGAGTAGCTGGGATTACAGGCACGTGCCACCATGCCCAGCTAATTTTTTGTATTTTTAGTAGAGACGGGGTTTCACCATGTTGACCAGGATGGTCTCGATCTCTTGCCCTCGTGATCCACCCGCCTCAGCCTCCCAAAGTGCTGGGATTACAGGCGTGAGCCACCGCGCCCGGCTCTCCTTTTTAGTTTTTAAAAACAAGTTTGTAGGACTGACTCAGTCCCATATACTCAGCAGTATTTAAGCCAGTAGAGTGGTAATTTAGGATACTGGAAGAGCAGAGAATCTAGAATCATAAGATCTAGATTTGATCCTTGCTACCGACTAGATGAATGACCAAGGGCAAGACATACAGCTCTTGGAGTCTTCAGTATCCTCATGTGTAAGATAGGTGTGTTAGTAGCTATCGACCTTCAGTGTTCTTGTATCAAGCAGGACCGAGTGTGTGTGATGAGCAGTTGCTAATTTCAGCACTCAGCTTCCATTTCCCCTTCCTGTTGGTTATGTGATTCCAACTTTTGTTTGGATGGCTATCACCTGTCCCCAGTGCATCTTATGTTTTACCACCATTCTCCCCTCGACCCCCAGCTTTAGGGTAGACCCTAATGGTCTCAGTCTAAAGGAACTATTCATCATCTCCCTGGCTACGATGATTTTTAAAACCAAGGAGAAATTTACTGGCAGATCTGGTCACCCTTCTGAAAGAGCAATCAAATAAGAGAACATGTAGCTCTGGAAATTGCTGGAAATCATCACGTGGCCCTAAGGAGTGCGAGGGCCCTAAAGATGAAGCAGAAAGAGGGATAGTGAGATTACTGAGCTTTTGAGTCAAATCACATCCAAAGCTCATGTGACCTCTGATCTTTTCAAATAAATGAGTTATTAAATATTTTATTTAAACCAGTGTAAGTCAGGCTTTCTCTTATCTGGGACAGAAAGACTCTCAACTGCTAGAGTATAAAAGCAAGCTTTGTAACTTGCAAATCACTATAAAACATTTTAAAAATTATTTTTCCACTATGAATTAGCAAGAATACCTGTGACCCTTGGGGCAGGTGGAGAACAATTTCTAAGCTTTTATTTTAATTTAGTACCCTCTTTTGGAAAAAATTGGTACCGACTGACAGAATGTTCAGAAATAGATCCCAGCAAGACTAATCATTTATGGAAAAAGAAACAGGCATTTTAAAACCTATAAAACTGAGTGAGTTGTGTGTGAGACTGAATGAGAATATAATATATTCTTATATTCAAATATATATAAAATTCACAAGTCATAAAAGTAGAGACTGTCAGATCTGGCTACATAAAAATAAAACTACAAAAACTGCTATATGGCAAAAAAAAAAAAAAAAAAAGAAAAGAAAAGAAAAAAGAAACCCAGAGTTAAAATGTAAGTAACAAACTGAGGGAAATTTTTGTAGCTTATATGAAAGATCAATATACAATGAATTCTTATTGATCATAAAATTTGAAGAACATATGAAAAGATGCTAAAGTTAAGGTCAAAGTCAAGAGTTATTAGGTTTAAAAAGGTTACTAATAATTACACACATTAAGTTCCAGGCACTATAAGAATTAACTCATAGAGATGCATATATAAGAATGATCATTATAGAGTTAAAAAATGAAAACAAATGTTTAACAATAAAAAAGCTGGTAAAATATATTTTGATATAGTCTGATATTGAAATATATGTTGGAACCATTAAAAAAGATCAGGTAGGCCTTTAAGTGTTATCATGGAAAGACACATGCTATATTGTTTGAGGATATTAAAAAATGTACAGAACAATTCCATTTATATTAAAATATACATTAACGTATGCATTAAAAGTCCGAAGGTAAATGCCAACAATTAATAACGGTTATCTCTCAGGTCGTAGATTTGCATAGTGGCCGTTTTATGTAAAGCTTTCACAAAATTCAAATAGTACACAAATATTTTTATTTTAAACAAGTGAGCAGAAATCAGAGAGAAATTCAGATTGGGTAATCTGTGGCCTCCTTGATGGTAGAGTGCATTCCTCTTGTCCCGGGTCTCTGAGTGTCAGTGAAGTGCCCAGCAGGTGATAGTCCTGTTGTGTCTGGGAAGGCTGGAAGGAAGGAGGAGGAAGAGCATGAGAGAGAAAATATTTTCCCCAACCAGGTAACTGGAAATGGAGAAACTTCACAAGGAGCTACAGGGGAGCAGGAGGGGTTGCATCTCAGCGTTCACTGTCCTGGACTCAGCTCCTTGAAGCCTGCGCAGTTGTCATTGCTGCTTTGCCAGGTTCTGGCTGTGAGACCCAGTGACCGCCTCCTTCCCCACTATTTCCCAACCCGGGGTTTGTTGTACCTGATCTTATCCCTCCCCTGCCCTTTGGACTTGACTTTGGACTAATTTGACAACACAGCAGCCCCATTATGAACAGCTAAAGTCTGATGTGATCCATAAGCTAGAGCCTTTGCTGAGCTGTCATCTCTCCACCTCCACCCCTGCCCCAAGAAACTGCAGCTTGGAGTCTCTAGATAAGAAGCCACAGGAGGAACAATGCAAGCAAGCTTTGGGCTCCCTCATTTCATGTCTTGTGAGCAACTTCAACGAGTTAAGAGAAAGTTATCTTGATTGAATCCTAGCCTTGCACAACTCAAAAGGATCAGAAATTGTCAGGCCATGATTTTTCAGATAAAAAACTGAAGCTTAGAAAATGTATATAACTTCCCCTAAGCCCATACAAACTTGCAGGAGTGCCAACACGAGAACCCAATTCTCCCGACCCTGTGGACTCCTGACCTCACACAGGGCTGTTTCCACTCTGCCATGCCATGTCTTTGGCTGCCGTATTTCCAGCTGCAAAGTTCCAGAGCTTCAGGGATGTATAAAGAGTAAACTCTGACACCTTCACTCAAAATAGAGAATTGAAAACAAAAATGCAGCACTGAAAGCTTTTACTGGAATGCCTAGTATTGTCAATGTCAGTAGTATCACAGCGTCATATCATCAATGTGACATTTGTTCATTCATCTATTCATTCATTCATCAAACATTTCTGAGCATGTATATCATTCCAGGCCCTGGAGCAGAAAAAAATAAATAAATAATACCACACAGCAGTAGCAAAGAGGCCATATAAACCAGCAATCATTTTAAGCGTTACATCCTTATTTGATCAGTCTGGTCCTGCCCCTTAGACCCCTGGCCTTTGGTCTTGGCAATCCTTGTATGGAGAATTACTATATAATTGCACAACACTCAATTTACTGAAGACCCTCTAGCAATTCAATTGCAATCAACTCTTGGATGCAAACCCTGCAAATATGGTAGCTGTGTATGGTGGTTGCATGGATTATTTCAAGGATAAAAGGCAGGAAGTTTTCACCTTTGACATTTCACCTGCCACTGGAATATCAGTATCCTTAACATCACTCACAGTAAGTTCTTCCAAGGAAAACAGGATGCACCATCCAGCAGACACCAAGATCCAATCATTTTTGGCTGGGGTACAGTGGTGCCATCTCAGCTCACTGCAACCTCTGCTGCCTGGGTTCAAGTGATTCTCCTGCCTCAGCCCCCTGAGCAGCTGGGATTACAGGTGCCTGCCATCACACCTGGCTGATTTTTGTAGTTTTAGTACAGATTTTTTTTTTTTTTTTTTTTGAGACAGAGTCTTGCTCTGCCGCCAGGCGCCAGGCTGGAGTGCTGTATTGTGATCTCGGCTCCTCACTGTAACCTCTACCTCCCGGGTTCAAGCCATTCTCCTGCCTCAGCCTCCTGAGTAGCTGGGACTACAGGCATGTGCCACCACGCCCAGCTAATTTTTGTATATTTTTAGTAGAGACAGGGTTTCACCATGTTGGCCAGGATGGTCTCGATCTCTTGACCTCGTGATCCACCTGCCTCTGCCTCCCAAAGTGCTGGGATTACAGGAGTGAGCCACCACACCTGGCCATCAAGATCCAATCTTAATACCTAGAACAATTATAGATAATCCCACTGGCTCAGTCAAGATCCAGCAAGTTAATTTTGGTTACAAAGAAAGCATGGCTATGTGTTACTAGACTCTCAAACCATTACATCTTAGAAACAGTATGTCTGAGAATGGGCTTTCTTTGTGTCAGAGTGGCTATCTGTACATGTTTTGAGGAAGCATTTGGGGAAGCCCCAAGGCACAATGCCTTTGGTGTCATGATCACCGACACCATTGACAGTCAGTTATATTGCACATGTAGCTCAGCGTGTGCCAAGGAGCCTGAGTCTCCTGAAGGACAATGTGTATTGAAGCCAAGGACAGAGGGAGGCATCCTACAGCCCCTGAGATCACCTTCAGCACTCTGAAGGGTAATAATCCTCTGCTCCACACAGATTTGCATTATCAAGAGAAGATACAGGCTTCTTGCAGGCTTTTTGAAAATCTGGGTGATAGATTAGTCACTTAAAAAAAGAATATTGAAGGAAGTCCAACATTTAGATGGAAGGACAAGGATACTGAACTTCACATCTTATATAAAATTAACTCGAACTGGACCACAGATCTAAATGGAAAATGTAAACTATAAAACTTTTGGAAGAAATCATAGGAGAAAATGTTTGTGGGTCTTGGTTTAGGCAAAGAATTCCTACGTAAGATATCAAAAGCATGATTCATAAATGAGCAACTGATAAATTGGAGTTCACCAAGTTTAAAAATTTTACTCTGCAAAAGACAAGAGAATAAAAAGAGAAGGTAGATTAGTAGGAATTATTGAAACTCACATGCCTGATGAAAGACTTGTACTCAGAATACAATACAAACTCTCAAAACTCAATAGTAAGTAAACAACCCAGTTAGAAAATGAACAAAAGATCGGAACAGAAATTTTACTAAAAAAGACGTATGATAGCAAGTAAGCACATGAAAAAATGCTCAACATCATTTGTCACTTGGTAAATTCAAATTAAAACCACAATGAGATGCCCCTACACACCTATTTTTTTTTTTTTTTTTTTGAGACGGAGTTTCACTCTTGTTACCCAGGCTGGAGTGCAATGGCACGATCTCGGCTCACCGCAACCTCTGTCTCCTGGGTTCAAGCAATTCTCCTGCCTCAGCCTCCTGAGTAGCTGGGACTACAGGCGTGCGCCACCATGCCCAGCTAATTTTTGTATTTTTAGTAGAGACAGGGTTTCACCATGTTGACCAGGATGATCTCGATCTCTTGACCTCGTGATCCACCCGCCTCGGCCTCCCAAAGTGCTGGGATTACAGGCGTGAGCCACCGCATCCGGCCTCACACCTATTAAATAGAATGGCCAAAATATATTTTTTTAAAACTCATAACATCCAGCATCTTAGCCCATTTTATGTTGCTACAATCAAATACCAGAGACTGGATAATTTGTAAAGAACAGAAATCTATTTCTTACAGTTCTGGAGGATGGGAAGTCTAAGGGCATGGCACTGACATCTGGTGAGAGCCTTCTTGCTGCATTACAAGATAGCAGACGACATCACAGAGAAAGAGGGTCCTACAAGAGAGCCAAACTGGCTTGTATACTACCCTTGTGATAACTAACACATTCCCTTGATAATGCATTAATCCATCAGCCCGTTAATCCATTCATCCATGAAATGATTAATCCATTCATGACAGCAGAGCCCTCACTTCCCAAAGAAGTGAGAGACCAAGTTTCCAACACATGAACTTTTAGAGGACTTTAAAACCATAGCACTAAGTGCTGACGAGACTGCAGAGGAACTGGAGCTCTCATATATTGCTGAGAATGACAGCTGATACAGACCCTGTGGAAAACAATTTAGAAGATTTAAGTTAAACAAAGGCTTACCATATAATTTAGCAATCCTATTCATAGCTAGAGAAATGAAACCAGAAGCTGGGATGGGCCTGGTGTGCATGCCTATAATAACAGCACTTTGGGAGGCCAAGGTAAGAGGATTACTTCAGGCCAGGAGTTTGGAGCTGCAGTGAACTATGATTGCACCACCGCACTCCAGCCTGGGCAATACGGCAAGACTCCATCTTCTTTTAAGAAAAGAAAAATGGAAACAACCCAGTGTCCTTCAAGAAGTGAAGGAAAGAACTGTGGTGCTTCCGTAGAATGGAACACACTACTCAGCAACAAAAAGGAATGAACTGGCCAGGCGCAGTGGCTCATGCCTGTAATCCCAGCACTGTGTGAGGCCAAGGTGGGCAGATCACCTGAGGCCAGGAGTTTGAGACTAGCCTGGACAACATGGTGAAACCCCGTATCTGCTAAAAATACAAAACAGTCTGGCGTGGTGGCGGGCGCCTGCAACGTCAGCTACTCAGAAGGCTGAAGCACAAGAATCGCTTGAACCTGGAAGGTAGAGGTTGCAGTGAGCCAAGATGGGGCCACTGCACTCCAGCTTGGGTGACAGAGCAAGACTCCATCTCAAAAACAAAACAAAAAAAAGAATGAAGGAATGAACTAGTGATATATGCAACAACAAGGATGAAGATCAAATGCATTATACTGAGTGAAATAACTCTGACTTAAAATGTACATATTGTGGCTGGGCACAGTGGCTCATGCCTGTGATCCCAGGACTTTGGGAAGCCAAGGCAGGCAGATCACAAGATCAAGAGACTAAAACCATCCTGGTAAGCATGGTGAAACCCCGTCTGTACTAAAAATACAAAAATTAGCTGGGTGTGTTGGTGTGTGCCTGTAGTCCCAGCTACTTGGGAGGCTAAGGCAGGAGAATCGCTTGAACCTGGGAGGCAGAGGTAGCAGTGAGCAGAGATTGTGCCATTGCACTCCAGCCTGGCAACAGAACAAGACTCCATCTCAAGAAAAAAATTTGCATATTGTATGATTCCGTGATGTGACATTCTGGAAAAGGCAAAAAAATGTAGGTATGTGTCAGAGTCTGTCTGTGTTGCTGTAAGTACTTGCAACTAGGCGATTTATAAAGAAAAGGAGTTTATTTGGCTCACAGCTCCACAAGCTGTACAAGAAGCATGGCATGAGCATCTGCTTCTGGGAAGCCTCAGGCTGCTTCCACTCCAGCAGAAGGCAAAAGGGAGCTGGTGTATGCAGAGGTCACGTGGTGAGAGGAGATGCAAAAGTGAGAGGGGGAGCTGCCAGACTCTTTTTAACAACCAGCTTTCTCTGGAACTAACAGGGCAGAGCTCACTCACCTCCTCCCCCGGGGGAGAATATTCATCTATTCACGAGGAATGCGCCCCTACAACGCAAACATCTCCCGCTAGGCTTCTCCACCCACATTGGGGATCAAATGTCAACGTGAGGTTTGGAGGGTCAGATATTCAGACTATAGCAGTGTGGAAAGTAGATCAGTGGCTGTCAGGGGTAGCGATGGGGAGAGAGTGTGACTACAAAGAGATAATACAGGGAGTTTACCTGGATGACAGGACCATTCTGTTCCTACCTCACATATACTCCCATAGGAGAGCAACAGCAGCCATCAGTAAAGCATCCTTCCTCCCTCCCTATCCCAGGTTAAATTATTAATATCAACCAAGACACTGGGAAGGAAGGAAGTCATGGGCTAAGAGTTTCTTCTGAATAAACGACAACACAATAACAGAACACAGGGCCGAGCTTGGTGGCTAACGCCTGCAATCCCTGCACTTTGGGAGGCCGAGGCAGGTGGATCACAAGGTCAGGAGTTCAAGACCAGTCTGGCCAAAATGGTGAAACTCCGTCTCTACTAAAAATACAAAAATTAGCTGGGTGTGGGGGTGCATGCCTGTAATCCCAGCTACTCAGGAGGCTGAAGCAGAGAAGTGTGTGAAGCTAGGAGGCAGAGGTCGCAGTGAGCTGAAATCATGCCACTGTATTCCAGCCTGGGTGACAGAGCGAGACTCCATCTCAAAAACAAAACAAAACAAAACAAAAAACACAAAAATGTTAGCCAGACATGGTGGCTGGTGCCTGTAATCCCAGCTACTCAGGAGACTGAAGCAGGAGAATCGCTTGAACCCGGGAGGTGGAGGTTGCAGTGAGCCGAGATCATACCACTGCACTCCAGCCTGGGCAACAAGAGCAAATCTCCTTCTAAAAAAAAACAAAACCAAACAAACAAAAAGTCATAGCATATAAGCCAGAGCTGTGGGGTCATGGTATAAAACAGCCATGGAGTCCAGGATTTAACCAGCTGGCGTGTTGCACCTGCCCCACCTCCAATGAGCAGAGCCGAGCGTCACCCAAAGGTTGGAGCACATTCTTTGGACCTCAGCAGTCAGAGTGCCCCATGCTGGAGCATCAGCAGATGAGCTGACAGGGTCCAGTGGGTGCTTCCGAAGCTCGGGTCACCTGGAATAAATAATGGATTTTCCTCCAGATGTGCCCTGAACAGCACCTCTGATATCAAAGTGAAAGATGAGCATGGTCCAGGCATTTGTCAACACTTACGTAACTATACACCCAAAAGAGCAAATTGTGCTGCTGTGTGTACATTTAAAAATAAATACAAAAAAGCTTTAGGGAAAAGCCGAGCTCAAAGTGTAACCAGGGATAAGTTTTAAGCAACAAGTTCACGTCTTTTTATTTATTTGGCCTCAAATGAAAGCAATGAGTGGCAAGAATATACACCACCAAGTTGTTTTCTTCTTTTGTGGATTTCTTACGACAATCAATGGTGCTTCTAACAGAAAATACAAGTCTGCAGAGAGTTAAAAGATGGGGAGGGTGGGTGGTAGGTCCGACCCGTTAGGAGCCACAGCAGGAATTGTCCTGTTTATACATTGCACAACTGTCCTGCCACTGGGGCAGTATCTTCCATGTTTATAAGCTGTTTAAAGAATAAACCCTAACAGTGATGAGCCAAGTAAAATACACACTGGCAACCACAGATGATAACACAACTCCCCTGGGGCTGGCGGGTCCCTGGAGGATCGAGATAGTGCTGGGAAAATTACTAAGCGGTCTGGTTTTCCATGAAGCTTGGGGTGTGAGTGGGTTTATCAAAAGCTCCAGGGTGGTGGTTCCCTGGGCAGGTAGTCACAGTCACAGGAGAGACCTCAGAGAGGTGTTCTCTACAAAAGGACTGGAAGTTAAGGGAACACATTCACATGGCGTCAAACAGCACATTCTGTCTCTGTTGATTGTTATGTTGTCAGAGAACATAAATAATCCGACATACATATTAGCACCACAAATGAGAGAATAGCCAGCAGCTCTCTAGTTTGTTTTGGTCTTCAGGGTTCTCTGAGAGTGCTTAGTCCTTCACTTGCTTACCCAAAGTCAATGCTAGGTTCAGGTATTTTCTATTATTATTAATTTTTTTTGAGTCGGAGTTTCACTCTTGTTGCCCAGATTGGAGTGCAGTGGCATGATCTCAGCTCACCGCAACCTCCGACTCCCAGGTTCAAGTGATTCTCCTGTCTCAGCCTCTCGAGTAGCTAGGACTACAGGCATGCACCACCATGCCCAGCTAATTTTTGTATTTTTAGTAGACGTGGGGTTTCACCATGTTGGCAGGATGGTCTCGATCTCCTAACCTCGTGATCCACCCACCTCGGCCTCCCAAAGCGCTAGGATTACAGGCATGAGCTGGCCAGTTCAGGTATTTCCTAAAGCACTTTCCTATCTCAGAATTTCAATTCCTGAACTTATTAGACAATTGTTCTTCAACTGCTTCAAATGCCAAGAAGTTGTTTATCTCAGGGTGGTCTCCTTCTACCAGTCTCATTATCCTGCAGCAGTCATCCTGGAAAGCAGTTCCAGGAACAGCCTTGCCTGCTGCAAACCTGGCTGTCCCTTGGCCTGCTGGCCCTTGTGACGCTCAGGATGTTCTGCTGGGTACTCACGTTGGCTGTGGGCAGTGTGCACTGTGGCCATCCCTGAGCCCAAAGGTCCAGCAGAGTGGCAGTGTCTGCCCCAGCAGAGGAGGCTTCACCCAGGATCACTCCAAGTTGGGAGGAAATAAAAGTTTCAAGGCAATCATCAATCCCTCCATTGTCCCCTTCCCGGGACCTGAACCCATCTGCTTTCAGTTTGATGAAGGAAGAAGATCATGGAGGTATTTAGATACCAGTCATCTTCGCTGAGGACAAGAAGAGAAAACAAGAGGAGAGGACTGCCACAGAGCCAGAGTTGGCTTCAACACACATTTTTAAATCGCTTCCGTGGGCTGTGACTCTGAAATGTAGCGTGAAAAGCCACCTCCGTAGCACTTTCCAAAAAAAGAAGAAGGGTCCTGGAAAAACTGGCCAGTGTCATGTTGTAATCCCTCCTATGTTTCTACACAAAACAATACTTTCCTCTTCTGCGTTCCTTGAAGAGGACAGTGGGGCGGGCTGGTGGGGACATTCCTGATACGTTTAGTACATGTGCTATTCTAGGCAGGCTTCTGACTTTTGCTTTTTCTCAGACTCTTTTCTATGTAGGCATGAGCTCCTAGCCACTCTCCTCAGCCCCTGCCTCCTGTCATGTCCCTCATTTCCCTGGTGACACTTCTAAAAGCTGTCCCTCAGGTGATGCTTTGCCACTTCAAAATAAAAGATGCACTGCCCTTTGAAAGAGCATCAGAACTTCTCTCGGTATCTGCCCGTCTCCTGGAAAGTACCTGTGGGAATCTATCTACCTTCACCCAGCTGTACTAAGCCCCGTACCAGTGAAAACACCCCATAATTTTATTTTTGAGAAAATTGTAAAAGACATAAAAGCATACCATTAAAATAACATTTGCCGTAAGTTTCTAAAAGACACTTTTCATCAAGTGAAGGAAGTTCCCTTCTAGGTCTAGTTCGCTATTGATATTTTATCTGCAGGGATTGAGATGTTATTAGTTTGGTAAATTACACACATAGAGATTCTAGTGTGGAACTACCTTTGAGAATGGCCTCTTTTGTTCATTTTCATGTATGTATTCATACACTGCTGAATTCCATTTGTTAATATTTTGTTTGGGCTTTTTGCCATTCCATTTATAATCAGGATTGGCAAGTGCTTTCATTTCTTGCATTTTTCTCATCTGGCTTAGAAATTGACAACATCTTTAACACCCCCTTCTTCACATGACCTGGCCAGACATTTCAATCCATCATAAGAAAAATTAAATCTTCATCCCCAAAAACAAAAAGTCAGTAGATAAAATTTAAAATTGATTAGTCACAAAATAGCAATGTAAGAATTATTAGAAAATGAGAAGGTAGATACCAAAAGAAAACAACTGAAAGGAATAGAGGTCGTTGCCTCCAGGGAAGAGAAAAATAGGAAACTGCTTGCTTTTTTTGTTTGTGAAAATTATCCTTTAGGATTACTTTTCTTTTTAAACCAAGAATATAAAACCATGCTCCATTCTTTTAAACTGTTTTATCAAACATGTATTACTTTGACACAAATGAAAGAAAAAATTTAGGTCTCACAGCTCAGACATTTATGGTGCAGAATTTATTTTGAAATTGTGACATCTCTTGGGTTTCATTTCTCCCCCAGGGAACATATAGAGAAGCCATAGTTTGCTTGTTCAAGCTTTTCCCTTCTAGGATATTTTGTACTTTCCTGTCTCTGAAGATATGAGGCTTCTTCCCCTTACCCCTACCCAACTGCATGCCAAAATATTGGCTTTCCACCAAGCAAAGGTTGGAAGACATTTTTAAACCCTTTATTAGAAAACATGCAATAATATTATTTAGATATCCCTTGAAGGACTTCTGGTCTGGTGGAAGAATTCTGGATTCATGCGCTAGTTCTTTTTTGGTACCTGGTTGATGTAAGGCTCTGTGGCTTTGCTTTGATAACTGGTTCAGGACACAGTGGTGGTGGTAGAGGGATCGTTGAGTGGGGTTGCTATTAGGACCCACCCTATACCCAGGCCAGGCCCACCATCAGCTGTTTCATTTCAAGGGTGACCCTGGAGAGGGCAGTATATCTGTCACTTATAGGATAATCAGTTTAAAATAGAATTCAGACTGGTGGAAAGTAACACGAAAACCCATCATGACAAAAGGTGTTATTTGGGAGGTTTTGTTATTGTTGCTTGTACTCAAAACTAAATCCTTTTTCTCCTGTTAAAATAGCTTTAGCTTTGTGAGATTTTTTAAAACGTTGCTGCTGTTTGCATATTTTGTGACTAAGCCTGGAGAACACATTTTTTTCTAAATTAGTTTGTGTATTTAATCAACATTTCTGAGTCACTAGAACAGAATGCTGTTCCCTCCCCTCTGCTGTATTATTGCTATTGATACTTTTATTTTTTTAACAATAGAATGTACCACATTTATTTAAATCAATGACTATGATGATTATATAAAAACAAGAGGAATACTGGCTTGGCACGGTGGCTCACGCCTATAATCCCAGCACTTTGGGGGACGAGGTGGGCAGATCACCTGAAATCAGGAGTTCGAGACCAGCCTGACCAACATGGTGAAACTCCATCTCTACTAAAAATACAAAAACTAACCAGGTGTGGTGGCGTGTGCCTGTCATCCCAACTACTCGGGAGGCTGAAGCAGGAGAATCACTTGAACCCAGGAAGTGAAGGTGGCAGTGAGCCAAGATCGTGCCACTGTACTCCAGCCTGGGCAATAGGGCAAGACTCCATCTTAAAAAAAAAGAAGAAGAATATTTAAATAGAAAAAAGTCATCAAACGGGATGCAACGTTGCTAAATATATACAGATCTATGTGCATATAAAATATTAGAAAGGAACTTGCACACGTTAATAGTTGTTACTTATGTGTTCATGTTGAGTGATCTTTTTATTTCTTTACATTTCTTTTTAAACTTTTCTGTAACATGCCTATTTCCTCCTTTATGACAAAACCTATTTAAAAGATAAACCACAATGTCTGAATCAGGTTATAATAACTAAAACAATCATTCTTTTTTATTCTATTTATTCTTCTTAATGTTTCACCACTTGTGTGGGCTCAGGTCCTCATTCTCATTTTGTTGATAAAATTTAAGAGCTTAAAGCAGTAGCTTTTAGTTTGATGGGTACTTTTCACTGAAAATTGAGGCTGAAAGAGGAAGTTACTACCTTGGAACTTAGGGGAAAATTCTAAAGAACAAGGTATCAGACTTTTAGGATAAATCTGCTTCCTTCTGTTGTTTTTCTTGTTAAACTTTTCTGAGAATTTTAGGCTTAACCTTTTAATTCTGGGAGATGGCTACAGTATTTGGAGGCCGTGACTGAATTCAGGAGTTTGATGCTGGATATTGGGAGGATGGATGATAAGGTTTAGGGGTGATATTGACATTCCAGTTCTAATTCAATTAGAGAAAGGTTGAATATAACATATGTGGCTAAACTATAGTTGATTGAATTAAAGTTTAGCAGGTTGGATCATTTAATTGAAAAAAGATGTGGCAAGTCTCTCTTGCTTATGGTGAGTGTAATAAAGGTAATTATATGGGAAACCTGAGAAAGGAGACTATTGGTAACTTTGTCCATCTGTGGGTGGTAATGGTGATGGTGGGTGCTCGAGGCTTCCTCTTGGAGATGACATTTGCACTGATCTTCAGGGATAGCACAGCAACAGCGGGACTTTCCAAAAAGAATACGTTCAAAGGTAACAGTTATGAAAAGACATCTTCTACTCAGACACAGTGAAAAAGCCGGGTGGGTGCTGCATGGGTCCACCTATTAGAGACCTTGGAGGACAAACAAAGAGATTCTGATGTGGATCTTACAAGGGAAGTTGGAGTTTTTCAAGTAAGAGAGTGATGTTATCAGATTGATTTTTAATGAAGATCTCTGGGGATATTGTATAGAAGTTAGACAAGAACAAGAATACAGGCATACCTTGGAGATAATGTGGGTCGTTGCAGACCACCACAAAGACAGTCACACGCATTTTAAAATTTTCTAGTGCATATAAAAGTTATGTTTACACTATACTGTAGTCTAGTAAGTATTCAGTAGCATTATGTTTAAGAAAATAATGTGCATCATTTCATTAAAAATACTTAATTGCTAAAAACTGCTAGTGATCCTTTGAGCCTTCGGTGAGCTGTGATCTATTTGCTGGTGGAGGGTCTTGCCTCAGTGTTAACAGCTGCTGATTGATCAGGGTGGTAGTTGCCAAAGGCTGGGCCTATGGCAATTTCTTAAAATATGTCAACACGGAAGTTTGCCACTTTGATTGATTCTTCCTTTCATGAAAAATTTCTCTGTAGCATGTAATGTTGTTTGAATCAACTTCTTTCAAACTTCTGTTAATGTTGATATTTTACCTCCTCCCCAAAATTGTGAATGTCCTTAATGGCACCTACAGTGGTGAATGCCTTCCAGAAAAATTTCAATTTACTTTGCCCACATCCATCAGAGAAATCATTATCTGCAGCAGCTATAGCCTTTGGAAATGCATTTCTGAAATAATAAGACTTGGAAGTCAAAATTACTCCTTGATCTATGGGTTGCCAAATGGACGTTGTGTTAGCAAGCATGAAATCACATTAATCTCCTTGTGCATCTCCGTCAAGCTCTTAGGTGACCAAGTGCATTGTTACAGTAGTAATATTTTAAAAGGAATCATCAGAGCAGTAAGTCTCAACACTGGGCTTAAAACATTCAGCAAACCATGTTGTAAACAGACGTGCTGTCCTCCAGGCTTTGTTATTCCATTTATAGAGCACAGGCAGAGTAGATTTAGCATAATTCTTAAGGGCCCTAAGATTTTCAGAATGGTAAATGAGCACTGGCTTCAACTGAAAGTCTCCAGCTACATTAGCCCCTAGCAAGAGAGTCAACCTGTCCTTTGAAGCTATGAAGCCTGGCATTGACTTCTCCTCTGTAGCTATAAAAGTCCTAAATGGCATAGTCCTAAATGGCAAAGTCCTTTTTTCTTCCAGTGGAAGACTGTTTTGTCTGCATTGAAAACCTTCTGTCTAGGGTAGCCTCCTTCATCAATGCTCTGAGCTAGATCTTCTGGATAACTTGCTGCAGCTTCTCCAACAGCACTTGCGCCCTCACCTTGCACTTTACGTTATAGAGATGACTTCTTTCCTCAACTCATGAACCAACCTCTTTGGACTTTTCTTCTGAAGCTTCCTTACCTCTCTCAGCTTCACAGAATTGAAGAGACTTAGAGCCCTGCCCTGGATTAGGCTTTGGCTTAAGGACTTGCTGGGGCTGATTTGATCTTTTAACCAGACCAGTAGAACTTTCTCCATATGAGCAATAAGGCTGTTTTGCTTTCTTATCATTCACATGTTTACCAGGTAGCACTTGTAGTTTCCTTCAGGAACTTTTCCTTTGCATTCACAACTTAGCTAACTGTTTGGCAAAAGGGCCTAGCTTTTGGCCTATTTTGGCTTTTGACATGCTTTCCTCACTAAGCTGAATCATTTCTAGCCTTTGATTTAAAGTGAGAGATGTGTGACACTTCTTTTCACTTGAACACTTAGCAGCCATTGTAGGGTTTTAAATTAGCCTACTTTCAATATTTTTGTGTCTCAGGGACCAGGGAAGCCTGGGGAGAGGAAGAGAGATGAAGGAACACAGTGAGTGGAGCAATCAGAACATACACAGCATTTATCGATTAAATCAATAAATGTCTTTATCTTCTACATGCACACTTCGGCGTGCCCCCAATGACAGTAGTAACCTCACAGATCACCACAGCAGATATCATAATGAAAAAGTCTGAAATATTGCAAGAATTACCAAAATGTGACACAGGAACACAAAGTGAGCACAGCGCTGTTGGAAAAATGGAGCCAATAGATGCTTGATGCAGCATAGCCACAAACCTTCAATTTGTAAAAACAAAACCAAAACACACAATATCCAAAGAGCTCAATAAAATGAGATATGCTTGTATTCTGGTGATGGGACAACAATGACAAGGCTTTAGATGAAAAAAAAAAAGAAAGAAAAGAAAAACACCAGGTGCCAGATTCCTTGATTAAGGCAAGTGGTGGGGAATGGGAGAAAAAAGTGTGAAAGGCTTCTCTGTAACTGATTACATGTGAAGGAACGTCATTCCAGGAAAATGCCTAGGTTTCTGGTTTGGACAATTTGATGCGTGCTCATACCATGATCTATGCTCCTTTGGATATGTGGGTGCCATATGTATTTATCATATGATTCAGGCTTCTTGGTAAGGTTATGTTCACAGGCATTGTTGCTATTAGATGGGAGAAGGCAGAACTGCAGGCATATATTTCACAACCAGCTTTTCCAAACCAGGTCTCATGAAGCACGGGTTTCAGTGAGTATTACCAGATCTCCTGGAGGGGAGAGAAGGTCACAAAACATGAACTGGTCTCCTCTGCTCTTCGAGAGTTACGGTGGAAACTGGCATGTTAAAGGCTCACAGTAAAGATACTGTTATACTTTAACTCAGTTTCCCATGGTTATTAGAGCCGAGAATTTTGGGGAAACTGCCGTAAAGGAGGTCAAACAATCTCAGAGTAGGTTTTGTCATGAAATTGCGGGGCAAGTAGGGTTCTATGATCAAAGAACGGCTGTTGTGTTGGGGCCATAAGAACGAATACAAGCAGTGGTGCGCAAGTAATGTTCACAGGAGGGTCTCGGTGGGATAGCGGCAGAGGCGGGAGGAGGGACGGGAGGAGGAGGGTTGGACAGCAGGGCTGCAGCCTTGCAGGGCGGTTGCAAGGCTCTCTGGATGGCGACAGCACCCCGATCTGCGCCCACATTGTTTCTGCGAGTCTACAGCTGGGCACGAGAAGGCTCAGCACGCATGCACCGCAGTCTGGGCAGTCGCGCTGCCCACAGCACGTAAACAGTAGCCCCACGCAGGCTCGGCTGGACAGGGGCAGAGGCGCCTTCGCCAGGCTCCTCCCTGCGCTGGCCCGCCCCTCAGGAGCACTGACCCTACCAGGAGCCTGGACTCTCCCCAGGGCCCGCCTCCCCGGCAGGGGGCGAGCCGCCTCCACTTCCTGTTTCCGCAGCTGCCCTATCAGGAGCCTGGCGCTCTCCTCAGGGCCCGCCTCCCCAGCAGGGGGCACCGCCTCCACTTCCTGTGTCCGCGCCTGTCACGGGAACCTGGCACCGGTGGGCCTCTGCTCGTGGGTGGCTCTCTCGGAGCTCAACTCCCGCTTGTCTCCGCTTGACCGAGTGCCTGGGCAGGTAAGGGTCCATTCTGTAGCCCATCCGTCTCTGTATGCCGCTCCCCAAATTCAGCGCTGCGCTCTGGCGTGGCAGCCACCAATTACGTGTGGCCATTCGCATTTGCATTTGTTGGTGCGTGGCGACACTGCCAGGTTGGTGGTTACCCTAGCAGGTCGGCCCAGCCCCGGAACGCTTCCATCACGGCCGAAAGCCCTGTGAGGAGGCGCTGCTACGCATTCCCCGCTGTTGCGCCAGCCCCTCTATACCTTCTGCATTTTTCCTCCTTGCTGCAGAGCCCACCGGGTAGGCGCGGGCGATGGCGCAGTACAAGGGCACCATGCGCGAGGCGGGCCGCGCCATGCACCTCCTCAAGAAGCGCGAGAAGCAGCGGGAGCAGATGGAGGTGCTGAAGCAGCGCATCGCCGAGGAGACCATCCTCAAGTCGCAGGTAGATAAGAAGTTCTCCGCGCACTATGACGCCGTGGAGGCCGAGCTGAAGTCCAGCACGGTGGGCCTGGTGACCCTGAACGACATGAAGGCCCGGCAGGAGGCCCTGGTCCGCGAGCGCGAGCGGCAGCTGGCCCAGCGCCAGCAGCAGGAGCAGCAGCGGCTGCAGCAGGAGCGGTTGCGCGAGCAGGAACAGCGACGCGAGCGCAAACGCAAGATCTCCTGCCTGTCCTTCGCGCTCGATGACCTCGATGACCAGGCCGAGGCGGCCGACGCGGCCGAAGCCAGGCGCCCCGGAAACCTGGGCAAGGACCCCGACGTGGACACCAGCTTCCTGCCAGACCGCGACCGCGAGGAGGAGGAGAACCGGCTCCGGGAGGAGCTTCGCCAAGAATGGGAGGCGCAGCGCGAGAAGGTGAAGGACGAGGAGATGGAGGTCACCTTCAGCTACTGGGACGGCTCGGGCCACCGGCGCACGTTGCGCGTGCGCAAGGGCAACACCGTGCAGCAGTTCCTGAAGAAGGCGCTGCAGGGGCTGCGCAAGGACTTCCTGGAGCTGCGCTCGGCCGGCGTGGAGCAGCTCATGTACATCAAGGAAGACCTCATCCTCCCGCACTACCACACCTTCTACGACTTCATCATCGCCAGGGCAAGGGGCAAGAGCGGGCCGCTCTTCAGCTTCGACGTGCACGACGACGTGCGGCTGCTCAGCGACGCCACCATGGAGAAGGATGAGTCGCACGCGGGCAAGGTGGTGCTGCGGAGCTGGTACGAGAAGAACAAGCACATCTTCCCCGCCAGCCGCTGGGAGCCCTATGACCCCGAGAAGAAGTGGGACAAGTACACCATCCGCTAATGCCCACCTGCCAGCGTGGAAACCGGGGGAAGGCACTCATTTCTCTGCTCCGTCACCGTGACCTTGATTCCTTCCCGCCAGTGTAATAAAGACAGAGGGTTCTCGCGATTCACATTAGTTGTTCTGTTTGCCGATGTTACTCTTTCTTTCCTTGCTTGGTTGGTCTTTTCCGTGTATTTCAGTGTTGCTACCTGGATTTGCTGCATTGCTCTGCTGAGCTGTGTTGAAACCATGACTGGGCCCACTGTGAGACAGAAATTAGAATAGGGGGCACATTTTTTACTTAGCGGTATGAGCATGGACTTGGGGGCCACACTGACTGAGTTTGATTCCCGACGCAGCTTCCTCCTTGCTGTGTAGTTTTGGCCAAGCTTATTAAACCCCTGTGCCTCAGTTTAGTCACCTGTAAAAGGAAATAAGAGCACCTACTTCATAAGATTGAAGATTAAGCGAGTTAATATTTGTAAAACACTTAGCACTTAATAAATGTGTTTTGTGGTTATTCTTATGGTTTTGGTTTATTTAAAGGATTGTAGTGACCTAGTTCGGAACCATTTGAGGGCAAAGGTGGACCTGCCCATCACTGGTCCCAGGATCAGCAGTTGCCAGCAGGAGGCGCTCACAGAGGTTGGGGAGCAGCCCCCCTCTGGTGACCTTTAGCTGGGTTGTTTAGCCCCAGAAGTTAGGAGGACAGAGAGCTAATCCAAGTAGCCTGCAGGGTCAGTATCACTTTTTTTTCTTTTGCTCCAATATGGCTCCACAGGGCAGAGTTACAGATCCTGTCTTTATTGAAAATGTTTGTATTTTATTCATTGTGAATCATTTATGTTAATTTTGATTTCTTAAAATATTGTGTTCAAATATTATTGGATTACTGAGTGGCATTTCCTTCCCCTTAACCTTAATGACCAAGGTGGATGCCTCACTCATCTTACCCCAGTCCCAGACCTGAGTGTAGGAGGGACATTAGAGTTCTTGCCTCAGCCCTTAAGCAGGTACCTGTAGCTTAAGCAAGCCTATTTCTCTGCTTCAAAAAAGTCTAGAGGTAAGTTGGCCAGAGCATCAAGGACCCAGGCTGCTTTTACCTTGTTTCATCATATGTGTCTTCCATATCCATGGTTACTTCATAATCCAAGATGGCAGCTCCAGCTTTAACCACCACATTTACATCCAGGAAAACAAAGGTAAGGGGAGAAAGAAAGTTCAAAAGACTTAAAACAGCTGTCTCTCAAGGAAGAGTCCTATAAACCAACAAACACTATATTGGTTGCCAGAACTTGTTTACCTGACCACACCTAGCTGCACGGGAAGCTGGGAGATACAGTCCTTATCTGGGAAGCCAAGTTCTATTACTATGGGAAAAAATGGACAGCAGAAATCAGGGGATAAACACAATTTCTGATGTAGTCTATCCCTTTCACTACAAAAATATCCAAGTGTATCCTTTCCCCACACATAGCACACTCAATCCTAATGCAGAGAAGACCACCACAGGGGCCCAGTAGTTACATATGGGGTAACATGCAGTCCTCTCCTTCAAGTCTGAATGTGGCCCTTTGTCATCCAGCTACTTATAAACTAAAGAATAAGCAAGCTGTCCTCTCAGGTACCTGATATGCAGTGGTCTAACAAACAAACAAAAACATTAGCAAAAGGGAATGCAAAGGACCAGCAAGAGCCAGTTCTCTGGCCACTGTCAAATTCTACTGGGAGGAATTGCAAAGACTCTGTCTGCCTTGGAGGTATCATCCCTTGTTTGCACTGGGTCCACTGTCTGGGAGGAACTCCCCAGTTCATTGCCTCTCAAACCCTGGCTTTGCCCTCCTGAGGTCCTCCATGACCACATCCAAGCCCCATTTGGCAGGGCTGCAGATTTTTTGCTGCCTGCTTCCTGCTGATGCAGATTTGGGGAACAGAAATTGCTTTCATAGGTTTTTCAGTCTAGACTAGTGGGCTTTTTGGTAAATCAATTCTCTCAAAAACTTAGATGGATTTCTAGTCAGTTCCATGTACAATGAATTAATCCCAGCCAAAGTTATTTTCTAGACATGATAAGTATGAAACTCTGGTTTTTACTTCCTGGCTTTTGAGCTCTGTCCATCCCACTCCCTAAACTTAATGAGGGATACCTTAAAACAATAGAATGGGGTGGGAGGATGACCCCATTAGTGTCCTCTCCAGCTTTACATGGTACCCAGCATCAATCTTATCTCCTGCTAAGGCTGTGCCTTTGAAGCCACTAATGGTAACTTAGGTTGGGCATAGTAAAGCATTTTACTTTTTATTCCAATCCCCCCAGATTGTTGGCACCATTTGTCTGATAAAGAAATTGAGTCTCAATGGGCCTAAGTCACTGGAATGGGGTCATATAATTTTGGAAGTGGGAATTTGTTGTATAATAAGAACTATATTTGGTCTTTGTCCTAGGTTCCTGGTACAGGGCTCCTAAACCCCTTGGAATTTTCCTGAGTGATAGGAGTGTCTTTTGATATTCATAACAAACCCCTTCCAATGTCACCTGTGTTTACCCTAACGAGGTGACTTCGGGTGGGGCCCCTAGTTAGCTTCAGAATGGGCATGCCCACCAGAAAAAGCAGTGACTAAAGGATTGGAACTTTCAGCCCCACCCACCAACCTCCAGGACAGTTGGGGTGGGAGTGGGAGTCTGGAGGTTACACTCTACAAAGACTCTTGAACAACATGATAGGATGAGCTCCCAGGTAGTGAATGCATCTTTGTGCAGGGAGGGTGGCACCTTAACTCCGCAAAGGATCAAAGCTTCTACACTCAGGACCCTTCTGGACCTTGCCCTGTGTACCTCTTCATCTACAGCCTTTGTAATATCTGTAAAATAAAGCAGGAAATGTAAGTTGTTTCCCTGAGCTCTGACAGCTGCTCTGGCAAGTACCATCATGGAAACTCCCAATTAATAGCCAGTGGATCAGAAGTACAGGAGGCTCAGACACAACTGGTGTAGGAAGCAAAGGCAGTCTTGCATGACTGAGCCCTTCATTTGTGGAATTGAAGCTATCTTCAGGGGGTTAACAGGAATTCTGGACAGAAATATAGTTATAATAAGCATTAATCAGACTGCAATTTGACCCACTTCCTTGTAACCAAAAGTCATTAGATACTGACCACGCATATCCCCATTGTTCCTATAGATAAGATTTCTGAGGTTAGAATCCTAAAGCTTTTATTGCTTAAGATGTCTTTCAGATCCTGAATCCCAGCAAAGCACCTGAGGCCAGCCAGTTTGAACACTCCCACAAAGGAATGGAATCAGCATGAGAATAACATTTCTTCTTTTCCCTGTCCCGTGATTTCAACTTGCTCTCTTTGACCAATCAACAGTCTCCACACTTTAGCCCACCAAAAAACCCAAAAAAATCCTAGCCCCAAGCTCCCTGGAGAGATGGATGTGAGGTTTCCTCTTTTCTGTTTGTTCGGCAGCTCAACAGTTAAATCTCTCTGCTGCAACCTGGTGTCTCAGCATATTGACGCCACCACACACATCAGGCAGAGGGCCTATTATGGACACAGGATCTGATGCTAGCATCAGGGAGGGAGTGTCAGAATTGAACTGAATTGTAGGACACCCAGTCGGTGTCAGAGAATTGATCAGAGTAGGAAAAAACCCACACATCTGGCGTCAGAAGTGTTCTGTGTAAGAGTGCAGTCACAGTCTTTTCTCAGAGACCTGAACCCAAATCTGTTTGTCTTTAGCATCACGGTTTGTAACTCCACGTCTATTCACTGTCGTTAAGCACACACATTGTCTAAAGATACAGTGCTACAGGCTCCTGAGAAAAGCAGCTGTCTCCTTTTCTCCCTCTCACTTCCAGTCCCCCAAAGGTAACTACGTTTCAATAGATCTTCTAGAAATTTACCTCTGCACTTCTAAACAACATGTGTATCTTGCTACTACTTGAGTTTTCAGTTTTAGGCATTTACCTTTGGACTTCCTGTTGTAGATGATAAGAACTTGGCACTCTTTCTTCCCTCCATTTCTCTGTCAACCCTACCACACATATGAACACTATCCACCACCCATCCCTCCAGCATAAGTAAAAAGTAATTTTGATTAGGTTAATATTCGTGTGTTTGCAATATTATGATCATACACATGCTGCATAGTGTATTATAAACAACCTTTTGTCATTTCTGGAATTAATAATTTTATTGTTTTTTGATTGACTTTTCATATTATTATTAAATAACCCTCATACTTCCTAACAACTGTTTTAATCTCCTCTCAGAATTAGCCCTTAGCATATTAATCATTCGAATTTTAAAAATTCCAGTGCCCTGGCATGGTGGCTCAGGCCTGTAATCTCATCACTTTGGTAGGCCAAGGCAGGTGGATCACAAGGTCAGAAGTTCGAGACCAGTCTGGCCAACATAGTGAAACTTCATCTCTACTAAAAATACAAAAATTTAGCCGGATGTGGTGGCACGTGCCGCTACTCGGGAGGCTGAGGCAAGAGAATTGCTTGAACCCAGGAGGCAGAGGTTGCAGTGAGCTGAGATCACGCCACTGCACTCCAGCCTGGGCAACAGTGCGAGTCTTCATCTCAAAAAAAAAAAAAAAAAAAATTCCTAGTCCGCTGGTTTCAACATTCCTGCCATATCTGACTTGTTCAAGCTCTTTACACTGTTGCCTTTTAGTATGCCTTATAATGTTTTAATTGAAAACCAGACATGATGTACTGGATAAAAGAAACTGCTGTAAGTAGGCCTTCAGTGATGTGGAGGTAAGATGCGGGGGAGGAGAAGCCCTCTCTAGCCCTACGGTTAGGTCTCGGTTTTTTTTAGTGAGTTTGTATCTTTAGCCCATGAGAGTCAGACAGTCTCCCTCTCCATCCCCCACCCCATCGACATTTGGGTGGAATAGGATGACTTCCTTCTCCCCCGTGGGAGGCTAGAGCTGGCTGGACTTGGATACAGTTGTCCCCTCTTATTATCAGTTTTGTTTTTCACAGTTAACTACCCAGAGTCTGAAAATATTAAATAGAAACTTTCAGAATAAATAATTAGAAAGCTTTCTATTTTAAACCCTTTGAGTAAACATGATGCAATCTCTTGGCATCCCACACCGTCCTGCCTGAGATGTGAATCCTCTTTTTGTCTGGCATCTCATCACTTGTAGATTCTACTCTCCTATGATTCACTGAGAAGCCACCTCAGTAATCAGATCAGCTGTCACAGTATTGCTATGCTATGTGCAAGGAGCCATTTTTACTTCATAATGGCACCAACGGGTAAGGGGGTGATGCTGGCAATTTGGATATGCCAACGAGAAGCCATCAAGTATTTCCTTTAAGTGAAAGGTCGAAAGTTCTCCATTAAGATAAACAATCAGGCCGGGTTGCGGTGGCTCCCACTTATAATCCCAGCACTTTAAGAGGCTGAGGCAGGCAGCTCACCTGAGGTCAGGAGTTCAAGACCAGCCTGGCCAACATGGTGAAACCATGGCTCTACTAAACATACAAAAAAATTAGCCACGTGTGGTGGCAGTCACCTGTAATCCCAGCTACTCAGGAGGCTGAGACAGAAAAATCATTTGAACCCAGGAGGCAGAGGTTGCAGTGAGCTGAGGTCACCCCACTGTACTCCAGCCTGGGTGACAGGGCAAGACTCCATCTCAAAAAAAAAAAAAAAAAAACAACCAAACTCATATGCTGAGGTTTCTAATTTCTGTAGTAAGAATGAATCTTCTATTCGTGAAATTGTGACAAAGGAAAAGGAAATTTATGCTACTTTTGCTATTGTACCTTGAACTGCAAAAATTACGGCCACAGTGCAAGGGCTTAGTTAAGATGGTCAATAAAAATTTAGTCAATAAAAATAGCCAGTGGTCTTCATAAATTTGGGGCAGAGACTATTTCTTACAAAGGGTTATAACCTACAGGCTGGGAAGTGAGCCTACAGCCAAAACCCAACGCAGGCACTTTGCGGGAAGAAAGCATGGAACAGGAATTTGCATTGAAGGGGTTGGCTAAGTCTACACATTCAACAGGTTATAGGAGGAGCTGTGAATATTCATGAAGGGGATCTTACATGTTCATGTTCAATTGCGGGTGGAGATTTAACATTTAGACACATTACAATTAGGTATATATGAAAAGATAAAGCAGGGACATGACGGCACTCAGGGGGACATGACGGCACTCAGCGTGCAGCCTCTGTAAACCAGTCAGAACCAGCCTGTGGTCAGTGGTCTGTTATCAGGAGAAAGTTACTGAAATCAGTCTCTTGTCCAATCACAGCTAGTTACGGTTTGTGGAACAGGGGTTGGGGTCAGTTGGTCAGTGCCTGGCAGTGAATGGGCTGCAATTGCTTCAATATCTCAAGGCCAGTTCTTGTTCAGCTGCTAGAGAAAAAGAAAACCCATGTGGCAGTTAGAACAGAGTTTATTCTTTAAGTGTAGTGGTGTGTGACTTAATCCTTGCCTGGCATGGCCTGCGGTCCTGTTTATAATTTGGTCCTGCCTCAGCCTCCCAAGTAGCTGGGATTATAGGTGCCCACCACCACGCCCAGCTAAGTTTTTGTGTTTTTAGTAGAGACAGGGTTTCGCCATGTTGGCCAAGCTGGTCTTGAATTCCTGACCTCAGGTGGTCTGCCCACCTCAGCCTCCCAAATTTCTGGGATTACAGGTGAGAGGTGTGAACCACTTTGTCCGGACTGAGTCACCACGCCCAGCCTTGATCTCTGTTTTAACATTAATGCTTGTGAGTTGTGTCTAAACCACAAAAGCAAAGGAGCATAATGAGGCCTATCTGGCCTCTTATCCTGCCATGGCCAGAAACTCAGCTTTTCAGGTTTTCTGGGGTCCTTTTGGTCAAGAGGGGTCCATTCAGTTGGTTGGGGGGCTTAGAAATATTTTTAGTTCTCAATGGAAAAGGCATTAAGTTTGTGGGTGGGGGACATGAACAGGAACATGTTCCGATCGATGGCCATCAGGCATCCACTGGGGGTCTCAGAACATATCCCTTAAAGGTAAGAGGAGACTACTGTATTTCCCTTCCCCCGGGTCAGGTCGGCTCTTATACTACCCCAGCAGGTTAGGCTCTGGTTATTTAGCTTCTCCTGAGGGCAAGCTGTGTTAAGAACAGAATGCTCGGAACTCCCATAAGTGTGCCTCTCCCACTACTGCGTCCTCTGGAGCTTTTTGCTGTCAGACTTGGGCACACTGAGCTTTCGTCAATTCACCAATTATAGTTCAGGTTTCCCTTCCCTGGCACTGGTTCCTGGGGTTTCTGCTGGCAGGATTCTGCTACGGTAAGCTGTAACTTTCTGTATCCACCTGCTTCTCCGATCCCTGGGGACGGCAGTTTGCCCTGTGACTTGACTTCTCTGATGGATCCAAAAAGAGCTGTTGCTGTTTCCGTTTATTGAGCCTTTTGCTTGTTGTTAGGACAGAGTGGTGACTTCTAAGCTCCTTACATGCTGGGCTGGAAATCAGAAATACCCTCCTCTTAATATTTACAAGCATTGAGCATTCGAATAATTTCAGCTGCTTGAAAACAGAGCCCACTCCAGCCTGGTTGTTTTCTGTTGTGCAGGCGGCATTCTGGAACCCCTTCACCGTTCTCCTGAGATTTCCCTCGACTTCTCTCATATGGTGAATTACATTATGTCCTATACCTTGGGCTGTTCGTCATATCTTAGTCTTTAATTTCTTTTCTCTCTCTCTCTTTTTTTTTTCAGATGGTTTTTAAGATGCTGTTCAGGGAGTTTGTGAGTTTGCCCCATGTTCAGCCAAGGAATAGTAGCTCAGAAGTTCCTCTTCATTCACTCTTCAGAGAACTCAGCTTCGGCCAAGTACGCAGAACTCCTGCCCCACAGGGAGGACTGTGGGTTTAGCTGGGCTCCCTTTATCTCCGCGTTAAGTTTCTGGCTAGTCTGCCTCTATTGGTATCACACCCAGTTGTTAGTCTCCACTAATTGCTAGTTCATTGCTCTGTTTTCAATAATGACCTGGGGACTTAAATTGCTCAGCAGTCTAATCCAATTAAAGTAGAGCCCCTCGGCAAGGGCGGTGTGTGATGAGTCTTGAAACTGGCTCCCACGCTTTCCTTGGCAGAAACTGCGCTATGGAGCAACAGCAGGAGAGGCAAGAAGTTGGGGACCTGGCAGCCCCACCTGGGTCCTCTTTACCAAGAAGGAGCTGCGTGTGTATGGGAGTGGAGAACGGGTGCCAAGACAGCCCAGTACAGATCTGTGACCCACAGCTGGGGGCGGGGGAATGTTTACCAGTATTCACCAGCTACCAAATCTACCTGGAATAGCTCTTTCACCTCCAGAAGCTGGAAGAGATGGGAGCTGCCAAGCCCACCAGAACAGTTCTCCCCCAGCACAGCGCTGGAGGGAATGGGGGACTGCATTTTTACCAGTCCCACCCAGATCCTTTCTCTGTAGGGGTGGGAAAACAGGCTCTACTACCTGGCTGCCACCACCATCCAGTATAGGATTTCTGCTGCTTGGAGCTCTGGGAAGTGGATCTACCAATATCCAATGCCGGTGGAATCCACTGGGAGTAGCCCTTCTCCCCAGAGGAGCTGGGAGAGATAGGAGCTGCCACTTAGCTTTCAAATTCCTTGGAGTAGCTCCTCTGCAACACAAAGCTATGGTGATGAGAGGCACCCCTTGGCTCAATGCGTATTTTCCCGCTGTTCTTACTGTGTTCCCGTACGTTTGCTGAATTCATGCTTTGTTGTAAGCTCTTTGATCAATCTCCTGAGATTCTGGCTGATCAGATTTTGCTAACTTTGATTAGCTATTAAGCTAATCAAAGTTAGCAAAATCTGGAAGGGAGATTTCCCTTCTGGAAGGGAGCTTTCTCCAAGTTCCTCACACTGCTGCTCTGCTCCAAGATATGTTTTTAAGTAGGAAAAAAAAGTCTGCTAGGAAAAGCAATGCATACAATGTGCCACTATTTGCAAAAGAGGACAGAGGGAGAATGATACATATGTTTGCTCATATTATGCTTGGAATATCTCTGAAAGGATATACAAGATTTTGGAAACCACTGTCTGGTTCTAGGGAGTGGGATGGGATGACTAGGAGATAGGCATACAAAGAGACTTCCCGCAGTATATCCACATGCACCTTTTGAATTGTGAACCATGCAATGTGTTACCCAATAGAATATAACACTATAATTAAAATTTGAACTGATGTTTGATTTTTTTGAGATGGAGCCTCACCCTATTGCCCAGGCTGGAGTGCAGTGGCACATCTCGGCTTACTACAACCTCCACCTCCTGGGTTCAAGCGATTCTCCTGCCTCAGCCTACCAAGTAGCTGGGGCTACAGGCACATGCCACCACACCAGCTAATTTTTTGTATTTTTAGTAGAGACAGGATTTCACCATGTTAGCCAGGAAGGTCTCTATCTCTGACCTCGTGATCCATCTGCCTCTGCCTCCCAAAGTGCTGGGATTACAGGTGTGAGCCACCGCGCCTGGCCTGAACTGAATTTTTTTAAAACCACAAAAAGCTTTCTAAGTATTCTAAGAGCTTGATTTTCAAGGAGGAGATTGAGGACTTCAAGAGATACTGGCAGATTATTTTTAATGTTTTTGAATTTTTTTTAAGACGGAGTTTCACTCTTGTTGCCCAGGCTGGAGTGCAATGGCGTGATCTCAGCTCACCGCAACCTCCGCCTCCTGGGTTCAAGTGATTCTCCTTGCCTCAGCCTCCCAAGTAGCTGGGATTATGGGCATGTGCCACCACACCTGGTTAATTTTGTATTTTTAGTAGAGATGGTGTTTCTCCATGTTGGTCAGGCTAATCTCAAACTCCCAATGTCAGGTGATCTGCCTGCCTCAGCCTCCCGAAGTGCTGGAATTATAGGGGTGAGCCACCATGCCGGGTCATATTTTTTATTATTTTTAAGTGGGCAAATAGGAGAATAATTAATATAATAAAATAGAATCAGACCAATATAATACTCAGATCATTCACAGAATAAAATGGAATACTTAAATAAAGAGACCGTCCCAACTGTCAGATCAGGTGTAACCTCACCACAGTTTGCCCTTGAGGGAGAAGACCTTGTGAGTTAAAGCTATGAGCTTTATATAAGTTCCAGTCAATTTGCATGACTTAGATGATGAATACCTGATTGAATTTTAGAATAAACATTTATTCGACCCATGACATGGTTAGTTTTGGTCCATTTCCTCTGAGAAAGCTCCCTGACCCATGTGAGTTTGCCCACATGCTCGACAACAAACTTCAAAATCAACATACTAGGCCAGGTGCGGTGGCTCAAGTCTGTAATCCCAGCACTGTGGGAGGCCGAGGCGG
>NW_022437010.1:7451331-7539139 GCF_009761245.1 Sapajus apella | reverse complement strand
AACCCAGGAGGCGGAGGTTGCGGTGAGCCGAGATCACGCCATTGCACTCCAGCCTGGGTAACAAGAGCGAAACTCCATCTCAAAAAAAAAAAAAAAAAAAAAGAAAGAAAGAAATATCTATCACTATGTATTTAGAATAAATTTTTGGAGAAGAGTTGCTCAGAACAAAGGATATAGAGATATTCGAGGTGTTTTTTTTGTTTTTTTTTTTGTTTGTTTTTTTTTTTTTTTTTATGGGGGTTTTTCCTTTTTGGCCAGGTTTGTCTTAATCTCCTGACCTCATGATTCCCCCCCCCTCGGCCCCCCAAAGTGCTGAGATTACAGGCGTGAGCCACCACACCTGGCACATTTTTTTTTTTTTTCTCAGATAGGGTCTCACTCTGTGGCCCAGGCTGGAGTGCAGTGACACGATCTCGGCTCACTGCAACCTCTGCCTCCTGGGTTCAAGTGATTCTCCTTCCTCAGCTTCCCAAGTAGCTGAGGTTACAGGTGCATGCTACCACATCCAGCTAATTATTTTTTTATTTTTAGTAGAGAGGGGGTTTCACCATGTTAGCCAAGATGGTTTTAATCCCCTGACCTTGTGATCTGCCTGCCTTTGCCTCCCAAAGTGCTGGGATTACCGGCGTGAGCCACCATGCCCGGGCTAAGATCAGGGATTTTTAATAAACATTACCCAGTTACCTTCTGCAGCATATTAAATTCTCCAAAGACAGCCATGATACACGTCTCATCCTACACACGCTTCTGCAATGCAATGTGGACTTGTTCCTCCCCCGTCAAAAGATGAGGTTTATTTCTCCACCTGCTTTGGTGGACCGTGTGATTGCTTCGAGCAATGCAATATGGTGCAAGTGATGCTGTGCCCATGGATGTAGCTTTTAATTGGGCTGTCAGCTTCCGCTTCCTGCCCCTTGGAAAATGTGCTTTAAAAAGACACATTCTCTTAAAATTAGCCACCTTGCTGAAAGAAGGCAAATTTCATGCAGAGGTTATGTGTAGATGCCTCACTTGAGCCCAACCTGAGCTCCCAGCCCGCAGCCAGTGCCAACCACCAGATCTAGCCCCGTATGTGACCCATCTGGGATGTGCGAGCCCAGATGAGCCACTAGATGACTTCAGACCCAGCCAACAACATGCATAGCAGAAGAGCCACCCAGCTAAGCCCAGTAGACCCACAGAATCATAAGAAGGAATAAAATGGTTGTTGAATATTGCTTTAAGCCACTAAGCTTGGGGTTGTTATGTTACATAGCAAGCAATAACTCAATACTCTCCAAAAAGACTACTCCGATTTATATTCTTATCAGTGGTGTGTAAAAATGTTTCTTTCCCTAAATCCATGCCCACTCATGGTATCTTTTTTCATCTTTGCAATGTAACAGGTAAACACTGCCTCTTGATATTGGTTTGGGCCAGTTGCAGTGGCTCATGCCTGTAATCCCAGCACTTTGGGAGGCTGAGGTGGGTGGATCACAAGGTAAAGAGTTCGAGACCAGCCTGGCCAATATGGTGAAACCCCGTCTCTACTAAAAATACAAAAATTAGCTGGGCATGGTGGCATGTGTCTGTAGTCCCAGCTACTCAAGAGGCTGCGGCAGAAGAATCACTTGAACCCAGGTGGCGGAGGTTGCAGTGAGCTGAGATTGCACCGCTGCACTCCAGCCTGGGCGACAGAGTGAGACGCTGTCTCAAAAAAAAAAAATTGGTTTGAATTTCTTTAGTTGCTAGTAACACTGAATATTTTTTCTTATTTTGTGGCCATATATAGTTTTTTAGTGAGCTGCCTGTTCATTATTTGCCCTCTTTTCTATTTTGTTTTCTTTCAAATTCTCTACACATTGTTTATTAACCTTTGTTATTTAGCTGCCTGTTCCCTATTTGCTTTGTTCTATTTTGTTTTCTTTTCAGCTCTTTATTTTATTTTTTCTTTTATTCTTTCACATTGCAATGTGTTAGCCGGTGTTTTATTTATATTTCGTGTTGTTTATAACTTTATTGATGCAGTGAAGTTTTTCTTTTTTTTTTAATTATACTTTAAGTTCGGGGGTACATATGCAGAACGTGCAGGTTTGCTACATAAGTATACATGTGCTTTGGTGGTTTGCTGCATCCATCCCCCCTGTCATCTGCAGTAGATATTTCTCCTAATGTTATCCATCCCCAATTCCCCCAACCCCTGCTCTCCCTCCCCTAGCCCCTGCACCCCCAACAGGCCCCAGTGTGTGATGTTCCCCTCCCTGTGTCCATGTGTTCTCATTGTTCAACACCCACTTATGAGTGAGAACATGCGGTGTTTGGTTTTCTGTTCTTGTGTCAGTTTGCTGAGAATGATGGTTTCCAACTTTATCCATGTCCCTGCAAAGGACACGAACTTTTCCTTTTTTATGGTTGCATAGTATTCTACACAGTGTATATGTGCCACATTTTTCTTATCCAGTCTACCTTTGATGGGCATTTGGGTTGGTTCCAAGTATTTGCTATTGTAAACAGTATCACAATAAACCATCAGCTGTCGTTTTGTGCTTTCTGCTAGAACTCGGCCTAGTAGTAGCCTTTTACTTAGCATCCTGGCCGCATTTGTGACTATTACTTGCATAAGTTATATTTGCTGATTGGTACTTTGGTCAGAGTTCACATGCTTTTTCAAGCTTGTTTTCTCCCTGTAAGTATCAGGGAAGGGTTTCAGCACCAACCTCATGTGTTTTCTTTCCATTCACCTCCCCCTACCTCTGAGGTGCCCTGGACACCTTATGCACGAAGCTCAAAGTTCCTAGAGCACCTTAACTCCAGTGACTTTGGTTTCCTGTCTGCTTCAACCATCTGACAGACTGTCTGTGCCTTAGGGATCAACATTACTTATATCGTGCTACTTAAGATGTGCAGTTCAGGGCCTCTTCCGGCCTTCTTAACTTCCACTGCACACTCAGTGTGGTCTCTGTGCTCCTGGTGTCTCCCTACTGTCATTTCTGCTTCCTGCAGACTGTGTGTGTCAACTCACCTTTCCAATGCTCTCCTCTCTACCGTCCCAGCACCTCCTCCCTTCACCTTGGAAATTCCCATGCTGGTGCAGCACTGCAGAGTGACCAAGCACCTGGGCTCAGGGTAAGATGTCTAGATGTAGGTCTTGACTCTGCCACTTGCCAGCTAAGTAGCCTCAGGCAGGTCACTTAAACCTCTCTGTGTGCTAGACCACTGTTGAGCTGCGCCAGTATGATGGCCACTAGTCACGTGTGGCTGTGGAGAACTTGAAATATAACTATTTTTGAGCGAGATGTGCTGTCAGTCTAAAATACACACTGGAACTAAAGACCAAACATAACGTAGAAAAGCTCATCCATAATCTTGTTATGTTGATTCCATGTTGAAATGATAATGTTTTAGATACGTAGATTAAATACAATGTATGAAAATTAGCTTACCCACTTGTTTTTACTTTTTTAACATGACCTCTAGGAAATGCAAATCTCTTATGTGTCTTGGACAGAGCTGTATTTTGGACAGAGCTATGGTGCAGAATATAAGGCTAGACAAAATAGCTTCCGCCTCGTTTTGGTAATGCGTCTCCTTATTAGGGAGTTAGGATGCATATCCAGAAAGAAGTCACTAATATCATGACAGGATTTTGTTAATTTCTTTTTCTTTTCTGTTTTGAGGTGGAGTTTCGTTCTTTTTGCCCAGGTTGGAGTGCAGTGGTGTGATCTTGGCTCACTGCAACCTCCACCTTCGTGGTTCAAGCAATTCTCCTGCCTCAGCCTCCCAAGTATCCAGAATTACAGGTGCATACCACCATGCCCAGCTAATTTTTGTATTTTAGTAGAGATGGGGTTTCACCATGTTGGCCTAGCTGGTCTCCAACTCCTGATCTCAGGTGATCCACCTGCCTCAGTCTCCCAAAGTGCTGGGATTACAGGCATGAGCCACCGCACCCGGTCTGTTTTGTTAATTTCTGAATAAATGATGCAGATAATACCTTCCTTGTCTGTGCCAGGAAGGAGCAGATTCAGTGGCAGGTAAAGAAGGGGAAATCGACACATAAACGGACTCTCAGCTTCTCACTTGCAGGAGCAGCAGGGTACACTCGCTCAGCAGCACAGATACAGTGGAGGGAAAGATGGTGACTGAACAGAGCTGTAGTCATTGCCAGCCTATGTGTAGAAGAGACAAAGAAAATCATGGTGGACCTCAGTTCTTCCTTCTTGGCCCTGTGCTGTCTTTTTTCTGACTCCACTCCTGACACCAAATGTGTGGGGCTTTTCCATAGCACGATCAATGCTCTAGAACCATCTAGGCAGCTGCAATTGGTTTGCTTCTGGAACTCACTTCTGGGAATTAGCAGAGACCCCACAGGGTGAGGGCGCAGCCCCATCAGACCGCTCCCGCCTCACTGCAAATGAGTGGCCTGGGCTCTGATACTCCTGCCCAGTGAATACATGTGTGGGTGTTCCCGCCCCTTCTGATTTAAGAATTCACTCACAGAGCTCAGGAAAACGCTTTATTTGCATTTACCAGTTTGTTGTAAAGGGTGCAAAGAGGATCCGCTAGATAGAAGAGACGCACAGGCGAGTGACGAGGGGGCTGGTGTGGAGCTCCCTGGCCCTCTCTGGGTGTACCATCCTCCCAGCACCTCTGTGTGCTCACCACCCCCATGATTCAGAAGCAAACCGTATGATTCAGGGCTGTTGGGAGGTTTCATTATGTGGGTACAATTGATTAAATCCTTGACTGTTGGTGATTAAAGATCTCCAGCTCCTCTCTGCTCATTGGAGGTCGGGATTGGAGCTGAAAATTTCACCTTTCTAATCACACGATTGGTTTCTCTAGCGACCAGTCCTCAACAGGCGTCACCTCCACGGCATAAACTTAGGTGTGATGAAAGAGGCTCATTATAAATAACAAAGACACTTCCATCACTCAGGAACTTCCAAGCTCTGTGCCAGGAACTGGGGGAAAAGACCAAATATATATCCCTTCTTACACCACGGCCCTGTATAAACAACATCTACCTAAGCCACTGCCTTCTAAATCTGTCTGGCCATGACTCTTAAATACATTTTACATCCCAGCCAAGTACACCGCCCACACACATCTACGTATGTGCATGTGTAAAACTGAAACCAGATTTCATGCAAGTTCTAGGAAATCATACTCACCCTTACCATATGCAATAGACCAATGTTTTCAATTCAATTCATTCGTTTCTATTCCATTCTGTTTCTTCGTCTTCCTTTATGTTTTCAATCCTGGCTTCAGTCCACAAAACTGATTTCTCAACCCACTAATGCATCCCAAGTCACAGTTCAGAAAACACTGTGTTCTCTTGCCGAGACTCATTCTATCTCCCCCCTGAGACTTGCAAAGGGAGACATGAAGACACCCTCTGAAGAGGCAAGTCACCCCCTGGACCAGCAAGAAGAGATGTGAGGATGAAGATGTAAAGAGAACAGAGCTTGGCTGGGTGCAGTGGCTCAGGCCTGTAATCCCAGGACTTTGGGAGGCTGAGGCGGTACGATCATCTGAGGTTGGGAGTTCAAGACGAGCCTGACCAACATGGAGAAACCCTGTCTCTCCTAAGAATAAAAAATTAGCCAGGAGTGGTGGTGCGTGCCTATAATCCCAGCTACTGGGGAGGCTGAGGCAGGAGAAACGCTTGAACACGGGAGGCAGAGGTTGCAGTGAGCCGAGATCACGCCTTTGTGCCCCAGCTTGACCAACAAGAGCAAAACTCCATCTCAAAAAAAAAAAAAGAGAACTGAGCTCAGTGAACACCAAGCCATCTGGAACCAGGTGATGGCAGCGGCAAGACTCCATTCCTTTCAGACAGGTTTCTCGTCGCCTAATTGCTGAAGGCGTGTTTTTCAGGCAGTCTCTTGTTTCAAATGGTGCCCAGCAACTGCCTTGGCCCCACACCGCCTCTCAAGTTTGTTCTTGAGTCTCTGTGGAACCCTTGGCCAGCTGCACTTCTGCCCAGGGCCCCAGGCCAGTCCTGAAAAGGCCAACTTCTCAGAGTCCTAGTGGCTTCACCTCCTGACATTCCAGAGCCAACGAGTTGACCCTTACAGAGATCTGCGTCCAAACTAGGGACTTAGTCAGAAAAGAGAGTTCTGTCTCAGCCGTGGAAAAGGGATTCACGTGGCTTCATTCTGACTAGAAGCAGCAATCCTTTTCCAGAAAGGATGGCAGAGGGCTTTGTTCCTAGAGATGTACCCAGCCCATGAAGCCGCAGACAGATGTTTGTTGTTATGCTATGAAAGCGTACGGCTTTTTACATGCTCTTTCTGCTTCCTTGGGTTAAATTGCTATGGCATCATCTCACTTCTTTTAATGGGCCATGTCTAACATGTGTGGTGAAATGGGGCATGCTCATTTGTGGGCTCATGGAGCTTGAATAGCGTCCAGGCTGCCAGAGACTTGCTGCCCCATGTAAGAGGGAGAGAGGCAGGGCATTGCCGGAGTGCAAATGAGGTCAATTCACAGAGCACAGGAAATTAGCAATGTCATGGGTGATGAGAGGAAGAGAATTCTGACTAACTCGCCTAGAATATGGTTTAACCTGGACTACTTTGCTTCCTCTAGAACTTGAATATAAATTTTAGATGATGTTTATAGGGTTTTGTTTTTCATATTATAAGTCCAATGCATGCTTAGAAAAGAAACAAATCACTCATAATCATACTACTCAGAATAAACCACTGTTATTATTTTGATATTTTTTCCTCCAAGTCATTTTTGCCCCAGGTGTGTATGTCTGTGTAAACTTGACTTTTTTTTTGTCATTAAACTTTACATAACTTTATATGCAATTTTGAAAATCTGTCTTTTAAACTTACCATTATATTAATACATTAAATAGCAAATATCTCTTTTGTAACATCCCTCCCACCTCCTTATCACTCTAGCCACTTTTAATGCCTCTAAATGCCTAAATGCAACCTCTCTGTGTAAAGACAGCTTTGCTTCTGTCTCTCCACCATGAGGCAGCCTTCAAACAGGAAGAAATCAGGACACCAAGGTTCTCTGAACCCATGCTATAGACCCACCAGAGGCTCACAGGAGAGAATGAAATGGCATTCAAACTGAGCCTTTGGGTGACTTTGAAGAGTGTTAAATGTGGCAGCAAGTGGGGCTGCTTCTGGGTTTCACCTGGGCTAGATAGTGGGCATGAGATAAGTTCTTTCTATGGATGCCCAGGAACTGACGTCCTGGAACTCTCTTGAAAGTCAGTGCAAAGCAATCTCCTCCTGCACTAATGGTGATCTTATGACTGGGGCCACTGGATAGGGACCTTCTCTCTCTCCTGTTTCCAGAAGGACCCAGCTATAGAGCCCACACTAGAAAAGGCCATTTGTGTTAAAAACACATGCTCTGAATGAAGAGACCCCCAAACAGGGTTTGAGTGAGCAACCTGGCTGTTTATTCACCAGGTGTGGGCAGGCTGAGTCTGAAAAGCGAGTCAGCGCAGGGCTGTGGGATGGGAGTTGGTTTTATAGGTTTGGTGTAAACAGTGGAAAGATACCAAAGTTAGAGTTTAGGGCGATTTTTTGCAAGCTGGGAGGGGGTCTTAGGGTGTGGAGTCACGAGGTTGACCAAGGTCGGTTACAAAATCCAATGGACTTGTCAATTGAGGCCGGAATAAGAAACAATGGAAGTCTCAAGTTAGTTAGGTGCCACAGGGGTTGATTAGTCTTCTGCTTTTCATGATCGTCCAGCTACTTCAGGTTTTCTAATTCCGGAAGGCCCTCCAGAGGTGCATGTGAGGGCCACAGAGGTTCCCACGCCATCTACGGTGCAGTCAGACTTTACAGTCTGCAGAGAGAAAAAGGAACAGGCACACAGAACAACTCACAATCTGCACACAGAAACCTTCCTGATAGGAAATGTGGGGACTGGATGAGGACGCAGCAAGCCTATTGAGGATTCCTTCCCAGAATGGCATCCCCAAGAGCCTATGTTCCGTGCTGATGCTGACCTTGGGTGCTGCGTGTTCCTGCCTTTTGAATCTGCAACCCCCGGGGCCCCAGCAGCCCCACTCAATAAATGCAAATATTTAACCAGGAGATAAGGGCCTTGGTCTACTTGACACGTTAGTTTTGTTTTTCAAAGACAGATAACCCTTGCACTTCTGACTGTCTCAACCATCTAACACCATTGATAATATCTGATGCTGCAGGCTACGAAGTGACAGAGTTAAATACTTTGATCTTCCAAACCCTCTTCCGTCTTTGCACAATCATTTCCTTCTTTGTGCTAAATATTAACTGGGTCAGATGGATCATTCTGATCTGTGTTACTCTGTAGAGATTCATGTCCCCACCACCACTGCCTTCAGATGGAAAGTCCAAAGAAGCCAAGCTGAACCTCAATTTCAATTATAAATAACTAGCAAAAAAGGGGAAAGGAAATGAGAACAAGCTTTAGTCGTTTTCTTCATGAAAACTTTCTCTTCTTTCTTTTTCATTGTGTACAGTTTCACATCATAAGAATTTCTGCTGCAAGTCAAATCCAATTCTGCCTTTGAAAGAGCCAGGAAAATTGCTTGAACCCGGGAGGCAGAGGTTGCACTGAGCCTAGATAATGCCACTGCACTTCAACCTGGGCGACAGGGCAAGACTCCATCTCGGGAGGAAAAAAAAGGAAGTTTGCAAATGGGTAGAGAGAAATTGAACAATAGATAGTAGTGGATGTGGGACGTGGAGAATGCTGCATATCTTTTTTTAATTTTAAATAATTTTTTTAAAAAGGTTTACATAAACAGGCATATGTCACTTCATAATGATACATTCTGGGAAACACATCATCAGATCTCATCATTGTGTGGACATGATAGAGTGAACTTACACACACGTAGATGGTAGAGCCTGCTACACACCTAGGCTTGGTGGTACAGCCTAGTGCTCCCGGGCCACAATCCTGCACAGCAGATTACTATACTGAATACTGTAGCCAATGGTAACACAATGGTATTTGTTCATCAAAATATAGTTAAACGTAGAAAAGGTACAGTTAAAAATACAGTATAGGCTGGGCGTGGTGGCTCACGCCTGTGATCCCAGCACTTTGGGTGAATGAGGTGGGTGGATCAGGAGGTCAAGAGATCGAGACTATCCTGGCCAACATGGCGAAACCCTGTCTCTACTAAAAATACAAAAATTGGCTGGGTGTAGTGACACATGCCTGTAGTCTCAGCTACTCAGAAGGCTGAGGCAGGAGAATTGCTTGAACCCGGGAGGTGGAGATTACAGTAAGCCAAGACCATGCCACTGCACTCCAGCCTGGCAACAAAGTAGATTCCATCTCAAAAAAAAAAAAAAAAAAAAAAAATGGTCCACCTGTATAGGGCACTTACCATGAATGAGCTTTTAGGACTGGAAGTTGCTCTGGGTGAGCCAGTGAGTGAGTGGTGAGTCAATGTTAAGGCAGAGAACATACGTGCACTGCTGTAGACTTTATAAACACTGGACACTTAGACTACACTAAATTTATTTTAAAAATAAAGTAGGCCAGACGCAGTGGCTCACAACTGTAATCCCAGCACTTTGGGAGGCTGAAGTGAGAGGATCTCTTGAGGTCAGGGGTTTAAGACCAGCCTGGCCAACATGGGGAAACCCTGTCTCTACTAAAAATATAAAAACTTAGCCGGGTGTGGTGGTGGGCGCCTGTAATCCCAGCTACTCAGGAGGCTGAGACAGGAGAATCGCTTGAACCCAGAAGGTGGAGGTTGCAGTGAGCCAACATCACACCTCTGCTTTCCGGCCTCAGTGACAGAGTGAGACTCTGTCTCAAAAAAAATTTTAAAAATAAATAATAAATTTGAAACATAAAGTAATTGCACTATGACATTACAATGGCTACAATGTTACAATGGTTAGGGCATCACTAGGTAACAGGAATTTTTCAGCTTCATCAAATCTTAAGCAACCACTGTGGTATGTGTGGTCTGTCATTGACTGAAACGTCATTATACAGCGCATGACTACATTTATATGCTAAGATGAACCAGCTAATAGTGAAGGAGATGCTAAGGGTAGCAGGTGAGTGGAGGATGCCTGATGAAGCCCAGCCTCAGAGGAGGTAAGCAGTCATGACCCAGCACACCCCAGGGAAGACTGACAGCATTGCAGAGGTGGAAGGGCATCTTACCCTTTGTGTCAGATGGTGAACTGTATAATAACCTCCCGAAGTAGAAGAAAGTAGATGGGTGGTGTCATCCGTAGTTTCTATGACAGTGCTACCTGGTGGTTTGGCCTTACTTGAAGTGTGACATTGGCAAATGGGGTTTAGAAAGAAGGGATATCAAGGGAAGATCTGGTTGGCAGAGCCCAAATGATACTATCATGTAGAAAGTGTCTGTAGGTGCTTAGGAGAAACTGCTCTATCTTCTCATCAAGACAAGGACGACAGGAGTCCTAGCCACTCCTGTGGCTGCTCTCTGGCCCTCTTATTAAAAACAAACTGCGAGGTGAGACTGTAAATTACTTGACATTAATAACCCAGCTACTCCCAATGGATACTATCTCACAAAGCACTATACAGCATTAAAGGAATTTAGTGCATTGCTCTTCTCTTTCTCCTCCTCTTCCTTCTGTTCCTTTTCTCCTCCTCCTCCTTCTTCTTATTCTTCTTTGAGAGAGAGAGAGAGAGCGAGAGTGAGAGAGAGAGAGAGAGAGAGAGAGAGAAGTCTCCTTCTGTTGCCCAGGCTGGAATGCAGCAGTGGAATCATAGCTCACTGCAGCCTTGAATTCCCGGGCTCAAGCAATGCTCCCACCTGAGTGGATCCCCACTCCAAGATGTTCAGTCCAGAAAATTACAGGCATGCACCATGCCCAGCTAATTTTTAAAACTTCTTTTTTTTTTTTAGAGGCAGGGCCTTGCTATGTTGCCTAGGCTGATCACCAACTCCTGGATTCAAGCAGCCCTCTCACCTCAGCCTCTCAAAGTGCTGGGATTGCAGACATGAGCCTCCATACCTAGCCCTAGTGCATTATTCTGATGTTCATTTTTACTATATAAGATATATATATATATATAATTTCATAAATGTATATTTCTCTTCCAGAAAATTTGAACAATAGAGATAAGCAGAAATGGGAAAAAAGGCACTGGTAGTCCTCCCACTCAAAGACTTACCTCCAAGAGTGCCCAACAGCTCCTGCCTCTCAGTGGTCACACCCTTGTGTTGCACCCTCCCACATGGCGTCAGGGCTGGCTGACGGCATATGATGAAAGTGACCAAAGGTAACTTCTGAGGCGAGATCAGGAATGACACTGCAGCTTCCACCTATAACCAGGGTTTTCAACAGCAGTGCTGTCAACACTTTGGACCAGATAGTTATTTACTGTGGGGCTATTCTGCACATCGTCAGATGTTTAGCGGCATCTGTGGCCTCTACGCATCACATGTCAGTAGCACCCTTTGCTCAATTGTAAACATAAAATAATGTCTCCAGACTTTGCCAAATGTCCTCAGGATGAGGGAGTGTAATAGTCCATTCTCACATTACTATGAACAAATGCCTGAGACTGGGTAATTTATAAGGAAAGAGGTTCCATTGGTCCATAGTTCCGGGGGCACAGGAACAGAGAGCATGGCAGCATCTAATTCTGGGGGGCCTCAGAGAGCTTCTACTCATGGCAGACGGCAAAGCAGGAGCAGGCACATCACATGGTGAGAGCAGAAGCAAGAGGGTGGGAGATGCCACACACTTTGAAGCCAGATCTCACGAGAACTCACTATCGTGAGAAAGCGCCAAGAGGATGGTGCTAAAGCATTCACGAGAAATCCCCCCTGATGACAATTTGTCATGAGATTAGGACATGGACACAGATTCAAACCATACTAGGGGGCAAAACCACTCTCAGCTGAGAACCACAGACCTAGACTCTTGGCTTGCTAGCTCAGGGGAAACCAGCCAGCGTGCCATGTGGCACAAGCAGCGCGGTGGAGAGGAGCTGAGGTCTCCAGACAGCTGCTGGTACCCGCTGGCTGCCATTGTGAGGGCTTTGCCTGCAGAGTGGATCCTTCTGTCCCACCAAGCCTCCAGGTAACTGCCAGCTTCATGAGACACCCCAAGACACTCCCACATTCCTAACCCATGGAAACCGGGACAGATAATAAATTATGATTATGCTTTAAAAGCCACTACATTCGCGGGTAATTTGCCTAACTGACTTTGCTGAGTAATTACTCGTGGTATTTGAATCCTGAGTCCCAATTCCTTTTCCTTCTTGGGGAACATTTCTGCAGGGCCTAGGTCAAAGAATGTAAAATGAGATCAGCTGGATTGTGTACTTATTACATAAAATCCTGTGGAATTAAATGATTTGTAACATTTCAATTAGTGGGTGGAGAATGTGTTGGGAACACAGCCCCTGAGGTGTATGGTGGAATGGGAGGTGCTGGCCTCACAGTGAGCCTTAGCCATCCGTTTTAAGTTCTGTGAACTGTGCGCTTGTCTCCAAGGCAACAAGATCATCATTTTTAGAAACCAGCTCCTCTTTGCCTGGCCAGGTCCATAGATGAATTAATGACACATTTTAGAGGGTCTCAGCTCCTTGTTCAGCCATATGCAATGAGTAAACTGAGGAATGGTAGGCTCAAGTGAATTATGAGAATTCCGATGGATTATACATGGGTCTCAGCTTACCGTTCACAAAGCCAGATCTTGATGCTTGTTTCCTGACCAGGCTGAGAGCTCTGCTCCTGCAGTGAGGACCGTATTGAGATGGGAAGTCAACTTTGTCAATCCCTAGAGCAATTCATTGGAGCCTGCTGCTGTGACTGCTCCCGAGGCTCTGGATTAAACTGTGGGGCTGGTTGTCCCTGACATTTTGGCAGAATAGCTTGCGGTCTTTGTTTTTGTGTGTTTAAAAAAATTTTTTATCATTTGACAATGGAGTAAATTCCCTTATCTCCCTTTACAGGCAACAATGAACAGAAAGGGGTTTTCAGCTTTGGTTTTTAATATTGTCAACAAAAATGTATTATTTCATTCCTTACTGTTGTCAACAAATATGAAGATTATTCCATTAGCAACTTGTCTGCTGATTTTAGAATTACTAAATCCAGTTACCCAGTTCTACAGATATAAATATTATGCCAATGATTATCCTGAGAACTTGTTATGGGGGAGACCAGAAACTAGGGAGCAAAGAACTATAGATTCTAATTTCCTTTGTTTGGTTTTAAAGTGCTACCAGCCAACAGATTTCCTCAAGTATTTATTGGAGGAAAAGGACAGAGAGGAAAGAAAGTGGAATTAAAACAAATATTTTGTAATGTCCTGGTATGAGCAGGGCACACGGCCAGACTCTTTGCTTGTATTTTCTCATTTAGCCTTCACTAAGGAGGTAGTGATCATTCTTCCCAGTTTCAGATGAGGAAACGGAGGCATTCATAGTTTCATGAGCCTGTCCAGGTTTCTTAGTGATTGAAGCAGGATTTGCCCCTCCGTCTGCCTTATCCCTAACTGCGATGTTAAACCAAGTGGATGGTGTTCCTTTTTGTATTGATTAGAGCTCTTGACGCAAACAACTGCAAACAGCTCAGGCAAAGATAAGCAGAGAGGAATTTATTGGAAAGAGGAGAGGTGGATGAGGAGTATTCAAGAATGTAAGTGTGGTTTGTGGAATCAATAGAAGACTGAAGGACCAAGCTTGGGAACCAGCAGAGGCAAGGGAGCTGTGAAACCCAATGACACAGCCACAACCTCCCCCAGGACTGGCTCTGCTTCTGAGATTGACCTTGGTCCATGCTCCCAGCCTTTGCTCAAGAGTCAGAGTCCAGATGGGCACAACTGAAGGACCAGGCTCCGAGCTCATGTTCACTCCTGTAGATATATCCCTCCAGGAAGGAGGATGGCCCCATACCCTCTTCTTTCTTGGAAGAGAGGCCTCTGAATTTGCTCCCCCACCAAGACCTCTTATATGTCGTAGGGGAGAATTGCAGTCACTGTGCTAGGCGGTAAACTACAGCAAATGTCCATCAAGCTCTTGAAATCTAAGTGTCTTCTTTATGAAAAAACTGCAGAGGTGCAATGTAAGCTTGACAACTCTACCTGGGATTAGATGTGTGGTCCTGCCTAGAAGGGACTGTGTCTGTCTTTGTATCCCCTAGATTTTGGTACAGGGTGAATGTCCCAATACATATTCTCTGAATGAAGAAACGAATTTTGGCCACTGTTTCTCTGACTACTTCATTCACTGACATTCCACTTACAGTTCTGGGCAAATTAGACATACTTAGCTCTCTTTACAGAGTTAAAATATTATAAACAGGGAGGAAGAAACCTCCCTGGGTTTTCCAGGAGGGTTAATGACCAAAGCATTTAGTGCATAAGCAATAAAGCTCCAGATCACCCTATGGATCACACTTTCCTTCAGAAATTTTGCAAATCATGTTTTTGTTTGTTTAAAGATAATGTATCATCAAGATGAAATAATTTTTAAAACAATTCATATCGCACCACTTTTGCATATTACCTTTAACTTTTTCCAGTACATCAATATTTAGCATAGTTATAATCAAAGAATACCTATTTCCTATGTATTTTTCCATAAAATTGTATAATGTCCTGTATTTCAAAATAGACTTCATAATTATAACTTTAACGATGGCATAATATTCCGTGATCTTGATGTACCATCATTTACTAAACCACTTTCTTACTGTTGGACATCTGGTTTGTATGAATCAGGCTTTTAACAAGATATGACTTGTGAGAAGATCTAGAATATTGTCAACAGATGGCTCATGAAAGTGGCTTTGATATCACAGTACATCTATTTATGACTCTGTAGTAAATAAAATGGAACTAGGACTGCTCCCAAATTGGGCAGTGATGTGGGTGGGTACACATACGCACAGAATTTAAGGCACTACGGTGAGATATGAAGTTCAAAAGGATGAAATTCAAAATGAAATTCAAAATAGGTGAGAGAAAAAAGGCCAAATAGAGCCAGATACCCAGATAAAGATATTTCACTCAGTATCATGTTAGAAATTCCATGCTTCAGGAATTTAAGACTGCTGAATCCATAGTTTTATCTAACCTTGAAATCTTGGTGTTTTAATGTGCTGTTCACATTTTACATTCTTTATGCTGCTAGTCTTTCTCAGTTTCTCCCTAAGATTACTTTAAATTCATATTCTGAGATTATAGAATGAAAGGCAGGAAGGGAAAGTAGGCAGAAAGGGATATTCTCCCATTACAGAAAAAAGAAATAGGGAATTGCAGGCACGGATATTGACTTATGGGATGGTGAAGGTATATGAAGCACCTTGAAGAGGAATAGAAAATAGGAAAGAACGATTTCTGCAGGCTGTGTCATTAGAAAGGAATAGAAGAGCTACGTCTGCTACTTACACTTCATGCCAGACATTCTCTGAGGCGCTGGGATCACATCTTGGCTCTTCAGGGCTCAAGTTGTCTTTTCATAAGAACCAGATTTTCACCCCCACCCACTGTTTCCAGTAAAGTAATGGGGCAAATCCCATCTCCCTGGAATGTTCTGTTCCGGCAGCTGGAGTGACAAACTGCGGAATATCATTCACACGGAGTTGACTCTGATGAGAACAAATGTTGCTTCCTTTATCTTCCCTCTCTTTGCTGATAATCCTGCTTGACTTTGCATCAACTCTGAAAATTTACCCACGCTTTTATACGACGAGAAGATACTATCTGCTGGAAAACATTCCTTGTAGAGCACTTTATTCTGAGACAGTCGGTGGCAGTTCATGAAAAAGTACAAAACCCAAGTCCTGACTCCACGCAGGGCCACGCCAGGCTCTCATCCTAGGTCCTTTTCAGTGTCTCTTGGAGGATGTTTCTGTGATAGGAAATACACACTTATTTCTCAGGGCTTTATCTGCACTGTTTAAATGACAGTGCTCTTCAACCACTACATTAAGAAAACAATCAAATTCTATCATGCAAATGAGTAGGCTTAATTATGTAGAAGTATATTTTAGTTCCATATCAGTAATTACTCTAATAACATATCAATAAGCTAGTAGATTTCCAAATAGGGTTTAAGGTTTCTAAGAGGCAGACTAAAGGTTATTACAGTTCTCTTTATTAACATATACATCATGATATTATAATAATGGTAAGTGTAAAATTGACCTAATTTCTGTGATTCATTTATTACTCAACAGATATTTGAGTATTTTTACTGAAATATATTTTGGTATTTGTTATGCCAGGCACTGTTCTAGTCAGGGAGTTCTAGCAGGATATAAGAGGGCAAGGCCCTGCTTTCATGGAGCTCACTGTCTTGCGCAGGAAGATAAGTAATAAGCAAATGAGACATGATCAAGGTAATTGCATATGTTTGCATTAAAACATCTTTTAATAGAGATTTGACATTATTTCATCTGGTCCTTTCAAAAATCCTGGAAAGCAGATTAAGAAGGGATTACCAATGTATAGAAAAGTTGTAAGAGGCCGGGCATGGTGGCTCACTCCTGTAATCCTAGCACTTTGGGAGGCTGAGGCAGGCGAATCACAGGTCAGGAGTTTGAGATCAGCCTAGGCAACACAGTGAAACCCTGTCTCTACCAAAATACAAAAAAAATTAGCCGGACGTGGCAGTATGTGCCTGTAGTCCCAGCTACTTGGGAGGCTGAGGCAGGAGAATTGCTTGAACCCAGGAAGTGGAGTTTGCAGTGAGCCAAGATCATACCATTGCACACCAGCCTGGGCGACAGAGTGAGACTCTGTCTCAAAAAAAAGAAAAGTTGTAAGAACAGTACAAAAAGCTCATTTTCACCCTTAACCTAGACTTCCCAATTGTTAATACTGTTATCACCTGTGTAGTTAATTGTTCATAATTGTTAATAACACAACATTGCTTCTTCACCTTCTCTCTATATATACATATCTATCAAATATATATGTATGACAGTGTATGTATATATGTGTGTGTGTGTATTGTCATGATATGTCACCTATCTCATACAATGGGTGGTATATATATATGCTGACATATATTGACTATATATATAGTGACATTGTGCCTGCGTGGCTTATAAACAACAGAAATGTATTTCTCACAGCTCTGGAGGCTGGAAGTCCAAGATCAAGGTGCCAGCAGGTTTGGTGTCTGGTGAGGGCCTGCTCTCTTCTTCATAGACAGCACCTTCTCCATGTGTCCTCAGGTAGAGGAAGGGGCAAATGGGCTCCTTCGAGCCTCTTTTGTAAGGGCACTAATCCCGTGCATGAGGGTTCCATTCGCCTCCCAAAGGCCCTACCTCATAATACCATCACTTCAGTGATTAGGTTTCAACAGATGACTTTTTGGGAGCTAGAACCTTTAGACCATAGCAGTGCCCTCATCCCTAAATATCCCACTGTGTACCTCCTAAAAACAAGGACACTCTTTGTCACCCCACCACAAGACTGTCCAAGTCAGGAGATGAACACTGATGCAGCACAGCCATCCAATCCACGGACCCGGTTCAGATTCCACCAAGGGCCCACCAGCCTTTCCTGTGCAGGCTCCCAGACAGCACGCCTTGCACTGAGCCTATGGTCACTTCAGTCTGTTCCCATCTGGAACAGCCCCCAGTCTTTTTCTGCCTCTGTGCCCTTGGCACCAGAGCACAGGTCCTTCATCCCATGGGCTGAGACACCCTGGCACTCAAGGCTGTAATAGCACGGAGGAGATGCTGTGTCCTTCTTAATGCATCAAGCCCGGCACACACGGTGCCACCTGTCCTCCCAGAGGTGGTCTCACCCTGATCCCGCAGTCAAGCTATGTCTGCTCCTCCCCACCTGAGTTTGATGGTGGTTTGTAGGAAGATGGTCCAATGTGTTGCCAACATCCTGCGTCTCATCAAACCTCCACCCACCAGGGACACCCACATGCATCAACAACTACTGTTACTGTTGCCTAAGAGTAATCATCTATTTCCATCATTCCCTCTACATTTACTCATTGGCATTCTACTATAAGGAAGAGCTTTTCCTTCTCCTCATTTGTTTATGTATTAAATTACTTACATTTTATGAGTATGGATTCATAGATTCCTATCTCATACAATGTATTGTAATCCAATTATTTATTTTGATCCTTAAATTATTTTAAAATCGGCCTGCGAGAGCCCCCTCGAGCCCCCAGTTAAAGGGCCTCATTAAGTCAGGCTCACCCAGGGAAATCTCCCTTTTGATTAACTCCAAGTAAACTGATTAGGGACCTTAATTATGCCTGCAGAATCCCTTTATCTTTCCCTTATAACTAACCTAATTGCAGGAGTGAAATACCTGCCTCTTTTTGATATATCTTCATTATTCTTCTTATTCTCAGGTGCTTCTTTGCTATCTGGTACAAACAGATGTCCCCAGATTCTCTTGGACTTTCCCCACCCCTGTGCTAGAATTGGCCATTTCTCCAACCAAGGTCTGAGTGCTGGCTGTGCTTGTGCCTGCTGGGGTGTCACTGCTCCTCGGCCTGCCCAGCTACAGAGACAGCAGGTATGCGCATGTATATATGTGCACACACATATATCCACATACATAAATATACATACATGCACGTACATCTATAACAATTATCTAACTCCGGGCATATGTAAGATACGGATATGCATCTCATGAATGTATATCTCTGTGTCTAATTTCAAGGTTCTTTCCAGTCTCCTCCTTTCCTGAGCTTTACATGACAAAGAGGGTGAAGAGTCCTGGGGAAGTGGGAGGGACCTGACTAGAAGAGTTGGTTAGGGAGAGCCTCTCTGAGGAGCTGAGCCTGGGTGAGGAGACATGGTGGAGAGGATTCCAGGCAGAGAAGCAGCAAGCAGAAAGTGTCAGCAGGGCAGGACCAGGGTGGCTGTGGTGTGCTGAGCAGGCTGAGAGTCTGCTGGTTATGCCTGGTGAGGCGAGAAGGCATTGCAGGACCTCAGGGAAGGGTGTGACATGTGGCTCTGTATTTTAAGCCATCACTCCGGCTACCATGCCGAGGATTGAATGTGGGAGGATACGGATGAAGGAGAGCATTGCGCATGCTTGCCCTGGTAAGCCATGGGCTCACTCACCCCACAGCCAGCTCCAGAAACTAGGTGGCTGGTCGCATCGACAGTGCTGACCCCCTCACTTACCTCTACTCCGATGGGGCCTGTTAAGTGATGTGAAGGATGTGACTTCACAGGGACATGAAGTCTACCCTCCCTCTCCTGGCCTCTGGGTCAGTCCTTGCATGATTAGTAATGAACAACTGTGAGCACCTCAGAAACATCTGACGCTTGAAAAGTTGGGTTCTGGGGAGATCCGTGGGATGCAAGTGCTGTTGCCACCTCTGATCAGAGGACCGCGGCTCCCTGCATGGATCTCGTCCCCACAACCAGCACGCTCCAGTTTGATCCTGACATTTTATAGGTGCAGAAACTGAGAAGCCACGTGACCGCCCGTGGTCACAGGTATTGACCATATCCCCTTGCTACCGCTTTCCAGTGTCCGGGTCAAGGTTTCGCAGCTCCAGGCGCACACAACTCAGCTCTCCCCTTCTCCCTGGCATGAATCTTTATGGATACGAAAAATGAAAATTACATGCCTAACTGTGTCAGAAGAGGTTTCTCCCTTTAGATCCACACTTGGAAGTTTGTGTGACGCATTAAAGTGGGTTTTGTTTTGTTTTGTTTTTTGAGATGAAGTCTTGCTCTGTCTCAAGCTGGAGTGCAGTGGTGCAATCTTGGTTCACTGTAATCTTTGACTTCTGGGTTCAAGCGATTCCCCTGCTTCTGCCTCCAGAGTAGCTGAGACTACAGGCAATCACCACCATGCCCAGCTAATTTTTTGTATCTTAGTAGAGACGGGGTTTCACCAGGTTGGCCAGGATGGTCTTGAACTCCTGACCTCATGATTCACCTGCCTTGGCCTCTCAAAGTGCTGGGATTACAGATATGAGCCACTGTGTCTGGCCTAAAATGTGTTTTTAACCCACGCTTTTGGCTCCCATGAGCGTAGAATGTGTTTTGTAGGACCCAGCTCTGATTTCCCTGGGGCTTTTCCACTGGATCCCTTCAGTTTGATTTTAATTTTGTCCAATAAAACAAGGTCACCTGCACCTTGTCCCCCACACGGTGCCTCCCCTCCGTGGATAGATACCTTTGGCCTCTTTCCCCTGTGCAGAGAAGCTACTAAGTCACCCTGGATACATGGACAATATCTGCTTATACTGCAGCAGATGCTGGGCATAAACACCTCAGTAACTACAGGGGCTGTGGTCATCTTCCACCGCTGCCTAACAAATGACCACACACTTCGCCGCTTCCAGCAATCCAAACGTCCTAACTCACAGTTCCCATGGGCCAGGGAACCAAGCCCACATCAGTAGGGTTTGCTACAGGGTCTCACCAGGCTCAAATCCTCATGTTGCCCAGGACTGCATCCTCTCTGAGGCACAGACTCCCCTCCCAAGCTCATTGGCTGTTGGTAGAATTCAGGTCCTTATGTTTGGAGGATGCAGGATCCGAGCTCCTAGGGCAACCTGTGTGGCCCCCTGTGGCCCTCCCCATAATATGCAAATCTTTGGGGCCAAGGGAGAGGGTTTCTCCTGCTTCAAATCTCTCCTCAGGAAGCCTCCAGGCCTAGTTAGGTCAGGCTCACCCTGGGAAATCTCCCTTTTGATTAACTCCAAGTCAACTGATTAGAGACCTTCATTATACCTGCAAAATCCCTTATAAGTAACATAATCCCTTACAAGTAACCTAATCACAGGAGTGAAATACCATGGAGTCCTGTCCACACTCAAGGGGAGATTTTAGGGAGCACATGCTCCAGGAGAAGGACTCATGGGGGCATCTTAGAGTTTGCTGAGTTGAGTTACATATTCCCTGCTGTCTTACCTTATTTATTTATTTATTTATTTACTTTTGAGACAGAATCTTGTTCTCTTGCCTAGTCTAGAGTGCAGTGGCATGATCTTGGCTCACCTGCACCTCCTGGGTTCAAGTGATTCTCTTGCCTCAGTCTCCCAAGTAGCTGGGATTACAGGTGTCTGCCACTATGTCCGGCTAATTTTTGTATTTTTAGTGGAGACGGGGTTTCATCATGTTGGCCAGGCTGATCTTGAACTCCTGACCTCATGATCTGCCTGCCTCGGCCTCCCAAGGTGCTAGGATAACAGGCATGAGCCGCTGCACCCAGCCTATTTTTTAAATTTTTAGAAAATCCTGATAAAATACACAGAACATAAAATTGACCACCTTAATCATTTGGAAGTGTGCGGTTCAGCAGCCTTGGGTACATTCAAAGTGCTGTGCAGACATCAGCACCGTTTCTCTCCAGGACTTTTTCATCCTCCCAAATGGAAACTGTACCCATTAAACACCAGCAACCCCTCCCTGCTCCTTCAGCCCCTGGTGACCCCCCAACCCCAGTTTGTTGTGCATTTGTTTTCTCCAACGCACCTGGTGGCAGGAAAAGGCTCAGATAAAACTACAGATTCTCCTGCCTCACTTCTCATGCTTGCAATTTTATCAACCCAGTTTCTTGAGCAACTCAAAATAAATATGCATCTGGGCTTGTTCTTCAAAAGACTTGTGTAGCCAAATCCCTCCTAGGCTGGGACTGTGAGCTCTGGCTGGTCCCTGTGCTGGGCAGAATAGAGAGAAAGAGTCAGATGTTGGAAACAGGTCACTTGCTTGATCCCATACTCTCTACAACCTCACACATAACATGCACTGAAAACAAACTCCCAAAGTCAGCATATATGGTACGTTTCCTTTAATTTAGAAAAGACCTGAGTCCAGACGAAATGAGGAACCTCATGCCTCTCTGGTATCTCAATTTCCCACCTAACTAATGGGATCTGCAAAGTCTACATTTTTAAAAACTCACATGCTCCTTGTATAGATAGAAGGAACATACCAGAAGAATCCGGACAGATTTTAACACTTTGAGAATTAAAGTCCCAAACTGCACCAACAAAGATAATTCTGCAGTCTTTTTGGAAGCTTCTCTCCTCATAAATCTGTTGCTAATTAATAGGGTGATGAACGTGACATTGACACTAGGGTTTCTAATAGAATCAGTGGATCATAGGTAAAATTTTGCTCCTTTCACTCTGGGGGTCTTAGGCACAGCTGTCTCCAAACCATTGGAATTTTCTTCCCTTTATTTGGGTTTGCATGGATGTTGTATTTTTGAGCATTGCAAATTTCCACAGCTTTGTTAGCAAGGCATAATTATTTCCAGACAAGATGCTGGATCAGATGACGGCCTCATCCCTAATGTGGCTTTTCAGTTTCGCAAGAGGCAAACCCAGAGCTTTCCTCCCTGTGCCTTCTGTGCATCCTGGTAACGTGGCAAAGAGAAATCACAACTAGGAAAGAAGTTGTCATTTTAGGCGATGATAAAGCGTTTCCAGAATAAAATAACTTGTTGTTCAAATTCCAAACCCACATGTGTAGAAACTATAATTTTCTGTGTGGATGGCAACTTTCTTCCACAAACAGAATAAGGAGTGATTGTGCCAATGGCCTCTGCTCTTGAAATATTCCTGGGTCTGGAGGCAATCTTGCAATGATAGAACATTCAGCAACCCATCCATGTGTGAAAAGCCTGCAGGTGAGTGTGCCATACAGCAAAGAACGAGGAAACGAGAGAACTGCGCCCACCAACCCAATTCCATTCCCCAGCCCTCTGAAGACCCACAAAGAGAACTTCCCTGGGCAACCAGAGCTTGCTGGGACCAGAGTCCACTGAGTGACCGCAAGCACTGAAGAGCTTCTTTTACATTGGCTTTCCTTAGAGATTTGGATTTGTTTATTTTCTTATTTATTTATTTATTGAGATGGAGTCTTGCTCTGTTGCCCAGGCTGGAGTGCAATGACACAGTCTTGGCTCACTACAACCTCCGCCTCCCAGGTCCAAGCGATTCTCCTGCCTCAGCCTCCTGAGTAGCTGGGATTTCTGGCTCCTGCCACCACACCCAGCTAAGTTTTGTATTTTTAGTAGAGGCAGGGTTTCTCCATGTTGGCCAGGCTGGTATCGAACTCCCGACCTCAGGCAATCTGCCTGCCTTGACCTCCCAAAGTGCTGGGATTACAGGTGTGAGCCACTGTGCTCGACTGAGATTTGGTTTTAAATAGCAAATTCAAGAGACTTCTTGCTTTAAAAAAAAAAAAAAAAAAAAAAAAGAGGACAGTGGCATTTATATTGCCACATCGATATTTTTAATGTACTGTAAGATGAAAGAAGCGGGCGCGGTAGCTCATGCCTGTAATCCCAGCACTTTGGGAGGCTGAGGCGGGCCAATCATGAGGACAGGAGATTGAGACCTTCCTGGCTAACATGTGAAATCCCGTCTCTACTAAAAGTACAAAAATTAGGCAGGTGTGGTGACATGCGCCTGTAGTCCCAGCTACTCAGGTGACTGAGGCAGGAGAATCATTTGAACCCGGAGGTGGAGGTTGCAGTAAACCAAGATCACACCACTGCACTCCAGCCTGGCAACAGAGCAAGACTCTGTCTCAAAAAACAAAAAAAGATGAACAAAAAGCCCATTAAAATAGGGAATAATAACCAGTCCCTAAAGATCCGTTTGCAGCTCTTTTCACTTCCTCCAGAGTGAAAGAAATTCCAGTTTCATGATGTCACACTGCCTAAGCCAGATCCTTCTGAGGATACAGCTGTTCAGATACATGCAGGTTCTGTTTCTGCAGTTTCCTCCTGTGCTTCCCAGAGGCAAATGAGGAGGATGGGCCACGGCAACATTCAACAAGCTGGCCTCACCCAGCACGAACACACCTGGCAGCTCTGCAGTTCTGACCTTGGCTGGCCTCCCAACACTCCCCAGCTTTGAGCCTCGTCTTCATCTTAGAGCAGTGGCTGGAAGTTACAGCTGCAGCAAATGTGCAGAATCTGAAAAGAATTTAGAATAGAATTAGACCAAAAACCATGTTGTTAAATCTAGCCATGTGCCACAGCGACCTGGCAAGTTTGCACGCATCTCTAAGAGGACGGAAGCAGGTGACATATGACCAAACGTAGGGGCCAGGTCTGGGAGCTGACCTATTTGCAAGACAGTGACTTAGCAAGTACAAAATCAACAAAAATAATCCTGCCCTCTTTACCCCTAGCTCCTGTGTCCAAGCTAACATCCCTGCTCATGCAAGCTCAGCCCAGCTGGTAAGGAGCCCCCAAAAATTCACTTGGAAATTCAACTCCAAGTTTATTCAGAATCTTTTTATTTTTAAGTGGGAAAATGACTTGTAATCCTGAAAAGAGCATTAAGTGTAAAAAGGATGAAGGTAAATCAGATCTGTTTCTGACATCTTGGGGTTTGGAGGTAATCTGTGGATATTTGGCCTTTTCCTTATTTGTTATGTTTAAGAGGATTTTGTGTGCTGGAGTGTCAGTCAGACTTGTAATTCTAACTTAAAATGTGCAGTTAAAAAGTTGATGCAGACTATAATTTTATGTTGATATTTTAAGAGTATATAAAATTCATTATATGTCTATATTTTGTTACATTTACAGGAATTATTAAGTACTTGGGAAGATTTTTTGTATTAATCAGACAAGGAAGTCAAATGATTACATTTATAAAGACTGTTCAAAAAGTTTAATGCAATTTGTGTTTGTTAATGGAACCAATATTAATCAGTCACCCTTTAAAAAGTATTAAATGTTACTAGATTAATTTTAAAAAATATTTGCAGGTTGAATGGCACGTATAAATGTCATGAAGAACACTGACAATGTGTTAGACAACATTTAAAATATTCACCATTTTTTAAATTCTTAATATGAGAGTATTCCTTTTTTTTTTTTTTTTGAGGTGGAGTTTCACCCTTGTTGCCCAGGATGGAGTGCAATGATGCAACCTCAACCTCTGCCTCCTGGTTTCAAGCAATTCTCCTGCCTCAGTCTCCCGAGTAGCTAGGATTACAGGCATGTGCCAAGATGCCCAGCTAAGTTTTGTATTTTTAATAGAGATCGGTTTCTCCAAGTTGGTCAGGCTGGTCTCGAACTCCTGACCTCAGGTGATCCGCCTGCCTCGGCCTCCCAAAGTGCTGGGAGCCACTGTGCCTGGCGAGAGTATTTCTTTCATGGCACTTTAGTAAATATCACGTTTTCTTTCATTGAAAGGATCGTTTCAGCCTTGACTGATGTGCACATTCTTGCAAGAGAGGCGAAGGGCAGCAAAGTGAAGGCCCCAGGCTGTCATTAGTTAGCCTGTGAACTCAAGTCTCAGTTTTCTCATCTGTAGAATGGCGTAATAATAATTATATCATGCAGCCAACTGCAAGGACGGGATAAAATGTTGTGGCTAAAGAAAGCCCCCTGACAACTATCTGGCCCATGGCAGCACCCCACGGACAGTGCTTGTGACTGTCACCTCACTGTGAGACCTACAATAATAGTCATGCAATGCTCTTTTTCTCTGGGCCATTGTTTTCTTGGATTATATTGACAATTTATATTGTAAGGAAATCTCCCAGAGTGACCCTGTGAGGGGGTCAGAAATATCACAGCACATGTCATCTGGAAGCCCTCCAATGGCTTCATCTTGGTCAGAGGAGGAGCCTAGCTTGGACTATGGACTCCAGGTCCCTTGGCAGATGGCTCAGTGCTTTCCTGGGACATGCTAGGCCCCTTCCATGGCAGGTCTTTGTGACAGCTGTTCCCTCTGCCTGGAAGCTCTTCCTCAAGAATTCAGTATAACTCACCTCTCCCACTTTCAGGCCTCTGTTTGAATGTCACCTTAGCCCCCTATTGAAAACTGCACCTCACCCAACAGAGCAACTCAATGAATAAATGCATCATCCCTTGTGTCAAAAGGGGTGATCTGAAAGCTTAAGAAATGGTAAAAGGATTTTCCTCATGGTTTATGCTTTGTTGCTAGGCTGTATTTTTTTTTTTTTTTTTGAGATGGAATTTTGCCCTTGTTGCCCAAGCTGGAGTGCAACGGTGCCATCTCGGCTCACTGCAACCTCCGCCTCCCAGGTTCAAGAGATTCTTCTGCCTCAGTCTCCTGAGTAGCTGGGATTACAGGTGCCCGCCACCACACCCGGCTAATTTTTGTGTTTTTAGTAAAGATAGGGTTTCACCATATTGGCCAGGTTGGTCTCGAACTCCTGACCTCATGATTTGCCCTCCTCGGCCTCCCAAAGTGCTGGGATTACAGGCATGAGCCATCGTGCCTGACCAGCAAATTTTTTTTTTTTTAAGTCCTCTTATGAAGTTCAGAGGCCAAGGGTCTTTCTCTTGCAAACTGACAGTAGTTTGCTGCTGTGTTCCTAATATCTAAACAGTGCCTAGCACCCAGAAACAACAAAGGATTTGAAGGAAAGAGTGGGTCAGGACTCAGGCAACATAGGTTTTAATCCCAATTCTGAGACTTGCCTGCTTTGTGATCATGTAAAAATTATGACCTCGAGTCTTCATTTACTTCTCTCCAAAACGGACCTAACAGTCTGTCTCCTGGTTGCTTTCTGGGGCTGCAGTCAGGATTAATTGAGATGTAAGTGCATCTCAATTAATATGTACTATAAGGCCCTGCAGAAACATGGCTGATTATTATCATTAGTTGGTGCCATTTGCAAAGATTGCCTACGACCTGCATACTGTTTTAGATGTTTTTGAATTGGGAATTGTGTCCCCTGTGGCCTTTGTATGAAATGAGATTGCTACATCAAGTATGACAGACATCTCCAGCACCATCGAGCATTCAGCCCTGTGGCACGGCAGGAGGAAAGGGGAAGGATGGCCCACTGCAAATTTTCTCAAGACTGGTGAAAATTTCAGTCAACTGGAAGATTCTGGAGATCTATCAGTGAGGTCAGATTAACATCATTGGATTTTGCCTCATTATCCTATAAATGCCTGGGCAGCATCCTCTTGGAAGGATTGTATTGAAGGAAAGACTTGAAGTGCATTACTGCTGATAATACAACAATCCCATGAGTAAGTGCACACCTCATGTCCAAAGGGTGGTAAAAAGACTTAAGAGATGATCACAGGATTCTCCGCATGGTTTGTATTGGGTAGCTCAGTCTGCAATTATTTGTTTAACTCCTCTCATGAAGTTCAGAGACCAAGGGTCTTTCGCCTGCAGATTGACACTCTTTTTTTCTTTTTTTTTTTTTGAGACGGAATCTTTATTACCCAGTGTGGAGTGCAGTGGCATAATCTCAGCTCACCGCAACCTCTGCCTCCTGGGATCAAGTGATTCTCCTGCCTCAGCCTCCTGAGCAGCTGGGATTACAGGCACTCACCACCACACCCATCTAAATTTTGTATTTTTAGTAGAGACAGGGTTTTACCATGTTGGCCAGGCTGGTCTCAAACTCCTGACTTTGTGATCCACCTGCCTCAGCCTCCCAAAGTGCTGGGATTACAGGCATGAGCCACTGCGCCCGGCCTAGATTGATACTCTTAATCACAAACAAGCCCAGGCTTGTGTTCAGAGACGAAGTCAGTGTGACCCGTGACTGTTACAGCAATTCAAAATAATGGCAGCAGTCCCACTAGCCAAGACCAGCATCGAATAGGGCAGGTTACTCAAACAGGTAACCCAGCAACCACTCCAAATGCCTGTGTTTAAGGTAACTTAGGGAGCCAGGTTTTGCAGGATGTGCAACAACGTCGTGCCCCCTAGGGCTCACCAGACTTCAGTCCCTAATGCAGCTACCCTCACCACCAACCAGGTTCCCAGGGAAATAAAACATGTAAGTTGCCAATACAAAAGACGGAAGTCATCCTCGTTGCTCTGCAGGGATTTAAAAATGAGACACTTGTCATTAGCAGGAGCTAAGAACAAGAGATGAGTGCCATCTTGTGGAGAGACTCATAGGCATGCACGAAGTTGCACCCCAAGTTCTCTTCTAGCACAAGCATTCGCCAAACTCACCCCCTCTTAACCATCTCCTGAGTCAAATGCGCTTGAGCACATATTTCACAGGGCTCTTTCAACTTTTTCAAAATAGCAACAGTTTAACAGCTAATCACCCTAAGCTCCCTCATAGCAGCCTGAGGCCTGCCAGAAGCTCTCCAGGGAAGCTGCACCATGTTGTCCTCCCATGATAGGGCAGCCTGTCTCCTCAGTTTATTGGCCTCCCCATTGGTAGAAGAAAGAGGGTAATGGTCTTTTTGTTCATGCAACCTCCCCCCCTACTTCAATGACCACCATTCGGTTTCATGTGAGATACCTTCATTACATACTACATACCACATAGGCACTGGACATACCAGCATAACAATGGCAGGCCAGCAAGGAATCGGAGAAACAGACATGTAAGTGACAAGTGCTGTGATTGTGCAGGGCAACAGGGCAGAGAGCCGAAGAAGGAGGGAGAGAAGTCCTGGGGCTCAGTCTACAGAGTAGCCATCACTGAGGATGCACCACTGCCCTCCTGTTCCCTGGGACCCCAGCAGACTCCTTTGAGCACCAGCTGGAGCAGGAGCTGTGCCATGTTGACCAAGTCCGTCCTCGGGGGCCCTCTGCCCTCCTTAGTGAGGCTGGCCTGGGTGTGGACACTGCTTTTCCTCTTAGTTCTTCTGGGGCAAGGTTTTCCAGTAGAAATGCTTACTAGGCAATTAAAGGGAAAAACAAAAGCAAGCAATGAAATACAGGCATATATAAAGACTAGCCTGCGAACAAAGGTACCACACCCCAGCATGACAGACACTAAACTCCAGCACGGGCTGCCTTGGCCAGGGTGGCTTCTTAGCACGTGAATCTCTTTGCCATGTTTACCTCACATGTGTGTCCAGGGGTGCAAGGCCAAGCTGCAGACAAGCCCAGTGAAGGCAGATTGGGCTCACGCGACTCATGGCCTGCTAAAACCTGCAGCACATTCTGGAAGCTGCTTCCTGAATTCTGCTCTCAGACAGGCTCGTGGCATCCATACCCCGGCTTCCACTGCAGTCCCCGCTTCCTGGCCCTGAAAGTGGAAGGTCTTAACGTTGTTGCTGGCTTTGTGGTTGTTGTTTTTAAGGTCAATGGACATTTGAGTTGCATCTGAATTTGGCATAGAATCTGTTTTCCAATTTACCGCATTTCTCAATCTCATCTCAAGGGGAGACATTGTGAAATACGTATTTGGCCTTCATCCCCTGTTTCCTGGCACAGAACTCCTAAAATCCTTGGAATCTCCAAAAGTCTTTTTATAATTTACTTTTATGGTGTCTTTTTATATGGCAATGATTGGCTGATGGCTGGCCACCCTAGACAGCTTGAGGATGGGACTGTTCTCCAGAAAGACCAAGGCAGGATTAGAGGATTGGGACTTCCAGCCCCAACCCTCAACTCCAGGGAGTGGAGGGAGCTGGAGGTTAACTTGCTTACCATGGGCCAATGGTTCTGTCAATCATGCCTGCATAATGAAGTGTCCATAAAAGGCCCAAAAAGACAGAATTAAGGGTGCTTCCAGGTAGCTGAACAGGTGGAGGTTCCTGGAGAGTAGCAAACCCCTTCCCCCGTACCTTGCCGTACGCATCTCTTCATCAGTATCCTTTGTAATGTCCTTTAAGTAAACTCTAAAGGTATTTCTCTGAGTCCTGTGGGCCACTCTGGCAAATTAATCAAACCCAGAGAGGGGGTTGTGGAAACCCCAACTTGAAGCTGATAGGCCAGAAGTTCTGGAGGTCCAGAACTGCGACTAGTGATTGGAAGTAAGGAAGGCAGCCTTAGAGACTGTGAGATCTGACGCTATCTCCAGGTAGACAGCACTGCGGTTGGATTGGAGGACACCCAGCTGGTGTCCCCTGTAGAGCTGCTTCTTTGTTTGCAGCTGGAGAGAAATCTCCCACATTTGTTCACCGAAGTCTTCATCTGTGTTGATTGTTGTGTTGTTCAGTGAGAAAATAGGAAAAAGCACTTTGAGCTTGTGTGTTTTTTCCACACTGACACTCCTGAAAAATAAAAATGAAATCCTGTGCTCCCAACCCACTGAACCAATCCCCTCCTGGTCAGGGGTATCCCAGGGAAACCTTGGACACTGAGTTCCCCACCATGACACTTGGCAGGTTGGACATGCCCCTGCTAACTGCCCTTAGCTTTCTTCCCTAAGGTTAAACAGAATCAGCCCTTTGGAAAGACCACCTGGATATCAACCAGTCACCTACCACTGCATCTTTTTGGAAGTTTGGACAAAACAACCCACCAGTATTCCTTCCTTATAAGACACCACCAACTACAGACTGGCTCCGGCTGGTCTGCAGAGGATGCACAGAGAGGGTTTTTATGTCCCCTTTTCATCTTTTGATGTCAGAGGGCGAATACTCCACCCCATCATGTTGAAGCTGCCATTTTTTTAATGTAGAGAGGCACCATACTTGGTTGCGCATGTGCAGTTTACCTCATTCATAAATATTTATGATCCTCCTGTAGCTTATTGAATATGTATATTTGGCCACCCCGTTCAGCATAAATTCCTTATTCTTCCCACTCTTGAAGTGTCTGTTTCTGGATTCTGGCCGGAGGCTATGCTTCCTTCCTGTCAGAATGGCCACTTGGCAGGCTGCAACCCTTTATAAGAAATGAAGCTCTCCTTTTCAAATGTATGAACCTTGTCATTCTTCTGCTGACATTCCTCTTTATATGGACTTAATTGGGACCGATAAATTTAGTCTGGGGCAACTGGAAATACAGTGGAGCAATGCCGAATTCTAGAAGTTATCCCTGAGATTGTATTCACTTAGTGAAAATACAGGGTAGAATCTGGAAGTAAAGTGGTACTCTCAATACAATGAGTGGTCCACAAGCCGTCTAAACAAGGGGCCGCAGCTCTGGTTTGGGAACAAGGCATGAGTCTGAATCCCACTCTGCTTTTCTAGCTGTGCCTGACTAGTGCAAGCCACTTCACCATGTGAGCATCCTGGTCCACCCACACTGTGTAACAAAGCACAGTGGACTGGGTGGCCTATAAACAACAGACATTTAGTTCCCCTAGTTCTGGAGGCCGGAAGTCCAAGATCAAGGTGCCAGTGGATCTGGGGTCTCGTGAGGGCTACTCACACTTTCTTGCTATGCCTTCCCATGGCAGAAGGGGCACACCAACTTAAGGGAGAGAATTCACCCTTCCCATCCCTTTTGGCCTCTCCCTCTTCCACCATGTAAGGACACAGCAACAAGGTGCCACCCTGGAAGCAGACAGCAGCCCTTGCCAGGCATAGAATCTGCTGGTGGCTTGATCTTGAGCTTCCCAGCCTCCAGAACTGGGAGAAATAAACTTCTATTATTTGTAAATTACCCAGTCTCAGATATTTTGTTATATTGGCACAGATGGACTAAGACACCAGGCTAGAGAAAAAGGTTTCTCAAAAGTGTGTTTTCTGCCCCACATCAGTAAAGGCCACCTGGGCTACTTGTGGAAGACGTAGATTTCAGGTCCCACTGAGGAATTTTGAAGCCAGAATAGCCAGAGTCAGGCCCCAAATATGCATTTTGAACAAGCGCTCACTGATGCACATGTGCACCAAATTTGGGGCCTCTGTTTCAGAGGGAATGCAACAAGTTTACAGCTTGTGAGTTCTAAGGCCTGCAGCACATCACCCTGGGCTCTGTGACCCCAGGGAAACACGAACGAATCGCTCATCACTTCCTCCATGCACTGACAGTAAAAACAGTTTCTGTGGGCCAGGCGCGGTAGCTCATGCCTATAATCCAAGTGCTTTGGGAGGCTGAGGCAGGTGGATCACCTGAGGTCAGGAGTTCGACACCAGCCTGGCCAACATGGGGAAACTCCGTCTCTACTAAAGATACAAAAATTCATCAGGTGTGGCGGCGCCTGCCTGTAATCCCAGCTACGCAGGAGGCTGAGGCAGAGAATTGCTTAATCCTGGGAGGTGGAGGTTGCAGTGAGCCGAGATTGCACCACTGCACTCCAGCCTGGGCAATAGAGCGAGACTCCATTAAAAAAAAAAAAAAAAAAAAAGCTCTTGTGAAAAACAGTTGGAAAAAAAAAAAATCTTTCAAAACACTTTGTACCTGCACAAAAGCTTTGCTCGCTACTGGTGCCAACTCCAAAAGCCAGAAACATCTGGAACTCAGAGTCGATGTGGAAGGCAGGGGAGAGGGAGTGGGGAGGGAAGGCAGAGGGAGTGGCCAGGACAGCCAGACCCTTAGCTGGTAGATGTCTACTCCAGGGTGACCTGGAAGACTCGGTTTGAACAAAGGGCTTCTTTTGTTTTTAACGCACTCTCTGTGATAAATGACCGTCTTTAGTTTCCAAAAATAAATCTACATTAGTGCCGAGTTGACAAAAATTTCCTGGTTGGGCAGCATTGTGGAGCAGCAGATTTTGCCGTTCAGGCCAGACTGCCTGCATACCTGTTCTTAGTGCAGGTCTTCTCACTAAATACCTGGCTCAGGACATTTTCTGCTCTAGAAGTTACTCTGCTATGTCTAAATTTAACTTTTTCTATTGTCTGTTTCAAGGGAATTTGTATTTTAAGCAGAATCTTTCACTGTGGAATAAAATTGCGAGAGGAAATATATTTTTTTTCATGTCAGGGTTCCATGCTGGGCTCCCAGAGACAACACGATTAGTGCATATTTTAGGACAAAAACCATTTCCACCCAGAAATTTCTTTGTGGCAAAAGGCTAAGCAATGTTTTAGTGAATCAAAAATCGAATCTAGGAAGGGACATTTCTCTGCGGCATTGCCACCTGTGGTCAATTCTGTAGACTGTGTCCCTAAAAGCACTCCCACCTTTTCCCCCTTTGCCTTTCTTGGCTCCAAAAGCTGAAAAACCAAACTCCACCATTTCTCAGCTTCTTGCAGCCAGGGGCTGGTGGAGGAGGGGGGGAATACAACAATTCTATCTAGTAAGATGCAGGCAGAAATCCCTAGAGAGGCTGTCCCTCCCCAAAAAAGAAGGGCAATACCCTTGTATAGGAAAGCACTTTCTTTTCCCCCTGTATACTCTCCATTTCTTTCTGCCTGGAATGCAACCGTGACTATTGGCGGAACAGCAGCTATCTTGTGACCCTGAGAAAAAACATATGGAAAGGAAATCCAATCAGCTCAGGATGAGAGAAGGAAAACATACAGAGAGACTCCATCCCTGAGGCCTCTTGGGGCAGCTGCAAAAGCTGTGGCCTGCCCTCCTGGAGACTCCCTTCGTGAGACAAATGGAACCTCGTCTGTCTTAGGCCAGCCTTGGGGAGGGCTTCTGTTATATAACACACTTTCCTAGCCAATAAGCAAGAGTTGACATTTTCTATCATGGTTTGTCTCCTTTTTTCTCTAGGCAGTAAAATGATAAATCTTGAAGAGGGTGAGGACTTAAACATCGCCTTCCATCTGCTCCTGTGCAGATCAGCTGTGCCATGAGTTCTACAGCCCTGATGGAGGTGTAGACATCCCGTGTGGCTCTGACACTCCTAAACTAGACACTTCTTGGATTTGCCATAAAGCAGAGCTAAAAGAATGACAGGGGAAGTTGTAAGTACATGCTAAGTGCTGAGCAGCATTCTAAGTGCTGAGCAGCATTCTAAGTGCTGAGCAGCATGCTAAGTGCTGAGCACCATGCTAAGTGCTGAGCAGCATGCTAAGTGCTGAGCACCATGCTAAGTGCTGAGCAGCATGCTAAGTGCTGTACAATGAGTATTAACTCATTTAATCCTCACAACATCCCCTAAGATGTATGATTTATTAATCCCAGTTTACATATAGATATTTAAAGCTCAGAGAGTTTAAGCAACTTGTCTAAAGTCACACAGCTGGTGGAGACAAGCCCAGGCCCAGACCGGCAGCCTGCTCCCGTAATCCTGGTGCTCTCTGTCAACCAGAGTCAAAAAACATTTTCCAACCAACCAGGCAACTCACAAAACAGTGAGAGCCTCTGTAGAAATATAATTTTCAGGCATCTGGCTCCCAGAGGTCAGAATTCTGGCCAGCCGTGATAGCCTGCCTCCAGCCAGGAGTCGTCTGGACCTGTTCCATGGTGAGGGCAGGACCTGCCTCCCTGCAGAGCAGAGATGAGCTAGTCAGGACCGGAAGAAATGGTCTTCAGACTCGGGGTCCCACCGTCCCCCAGGTTTCCTGCCTGTCTTTCCTGCAAGTCTCAAATCGGTCTTGAACAAACTTGCTTACCTCATTTATTTTTAAACAAAAAGAACCACTATTGGGAGGAGGAAGTGCTTGATGTTTTTCTTCTTGGAGGAGTTCATTTCATAGCCTGTATGAAGGCCAAGGTTCTGTGTGTTTGCTTTTGTTATCTCTGTGTGCCACTAGAGTTTTATTTATGGTTGCAAAGCTACAGTGCCTATAAATTAGTTTTCCATACCTTTTCTTTTCATATTTTATCTGCAAAGAAAATAATGGCCAGGCGCAGTGGCTCACACCTACAATCCCAGCACTTTGGGAGGCCGAGGTAGGGGACGAATCACCTGAGATCGGGAGTTCGAGACCAGCCTGGCCAACATGGAGAAACCCCATCTCCACTAAAAATACAAAAAACTTAGCCGGGTGTGGTGGCACATGCCTGTAATCCTAGCTACTCCAGATGCTGAGGCAGGAGAATTGCTTGAACCCAGGAGGCAGAGATTGTGGTGAGCTGAGATTATACCATTGCACTCCAGACTGGGCAACAAGAGTGAAAATCTGTCTCAAATAATAATAATAATATCAATTGCATGCTTACTACTTGATGAAACTTACTAAGCAGATCTTACAATTGGATGCTTTTACCTAGAGTTGTTACATTTTCTGTTAAGATTCCCACCCGACCTGGGAAATAAAAGCAATTTTTACAAAGTGAACGTGAAAGGGATAAAAATTCATTTTTGCTTCATTCTAAAATCTCCAGCTGGAGAAGGAAAGAAGATCAAATTGTTTTAGTCAGCTGTGGCTCCCTCCTTCTTTTTGAAGAGAACTAAATATGCCTGCTTAGTTAGGTCCATTGTTTTGTAAAATCACATCTATTTTCTCTGCTATTGTTGATGTGCAGCATGAATATAGCATGCTGCCTGCTGGGCTGGAAATACCCGTGGAGCCAATCCGTACTTCATTTATGATCTATTATTCTCCATTATTCCCGCAGAGCTTCTGATTGCATTCCTATTAATCGTTCCAATTTGCTTTTCATTATGCTGACTGTTTGCCATTCAGTGTTGGGCCTCTGCTAGTTGGCTTCCAGTGTTTAGTAACTTATGTTGAGATGCAGCTTTCTTTAGAGTGGTGCCACTTAAGAACGCAGACATCCAGTCTCTTTGCTGCCTCCGAAAGGGGCACCACAGAGGGCCTCATGTGCCACCTCATGTGTATGGCCCACAGGTTAGGTCCCTTCACTTATGATCTGTTATGCATCCCTCATCTGCAGCTATTTATTAAATATCCACTGGCTGCCAGGCCTGTGCCAGGTGCTGGGATAATGAGACTGCAGGAGCTCACGCCTGCTGTGGGAAGTGGGCCAGGAGCCCAGGCACATCCTCAGAGTAGACCCTGCGGGACCCTTTGCCAGTTAGGACGTGTTGAACTGCAAGTAATGGGCACTGACCTTCAACGGAGCAAATGTCAGGGGAAATTGATCATCTCCTGAAACAAAAGTCAGGAGATAGGGCTCTCCAGGTCTCGTGCATGTGAAAGCTAGCACTCAGATCATTTTCACCTTTTCTGCTCCTCTGTCCCCGGCATTCCTGCTTCTCTCTGTGCCTACAAGGTAGCTGCAGGACTTTTAAGTGAGACGTCTAGGCACAACTATTTCACAGAAACCAGATAGGGTTAACATTTATTTGTATCTCTTGTTAAAAGTGAAGAAATCTGGCCATGTGCAGTGGCTCATGCCTGTAATCCAAGTACTTTGGGAAGCCGAGGTGGACAGATCACCTGAGGTCAGAAGTCTGAGGCGAGCCTGGCCAACATGGTGAAACCCCGCCTCAACTGAAAATACAAACAAATTAGCTGGGCATGGTGGCCCATGCCTGTAATCCCAGCTACTCAGGAGGCTGAGGTGGGAGAATTGCTTGAACCCAGGAGGTGGAGGTTGCAGTGAGCCAACCACTCCAGCCTGAGCAACAAGAGTAAAACTCCATCTCAAAACAAACAAACAAACAAAAAAAACAGGTGAAGAAATCTTTCCTAGAAACACTCCACCACCCTATCCATTGGGTCTTGTTGGACAAAATTTCATCATTGGCTCATGTTCAGACCAACCACTGCCAAGTTATATGAGGTGGCCACAATTGGCTAAGATCCATCAGGAGCTTGGAGAGTAGATGGGGCCGTCTCCCCTAAACATGTGGCTGCACAGGGGGAGGTGAAACAGTTAAACGAAATCAAGGCTGCATTAGGAAGCAGAAAAAAGAGAGTGTTGTGGTCTAAATGTTTGTGTCCCTCCAAAATTTATATGTTGAAACCTAGTCCCCAATGCAATCGTATTCAGAGGTGCGGCCTTTGGGAGATGGTGATGTCATAACAGCTTTGCCTTCATGAATGGGATTAGTGCCTGCATTAAGGAGAGCCAAGGGAATGTTTGCCCATTTCATCAAGTGAGGACATAGCAAGAAGCAGCCCTCGCCAGACACCTTGATCTTGGGCTTCCCAACTTCCAGAACTGTAAGCAATACATTTCTGTTGTTTCCGGATTACCCAGTCTAAGGCATTTTGTTCTAGCAGCGCAAATGGGCTAAGACAGAGAGGTAACTGATGTTGGGCAGGCTACCAAAAGCATCTCTTATGATCACTTTCTCTTCAGTTTGAATAATAGTTCAGTGTCTTCTAAATTAGAAAAAAAGATTCAGGCCGGGCGCGGTGGCTCAAGCCTGTAATCCCAGCACTTTGGGAGGCCGAGGCGGGTGGATCACGAGGTCAAGAGATCGAGACCATCCTGGTCAACACGATGAAACCCCGTCTCTACTAAAAATACAAAAAATTAGCTGGGCATGGTGGCGCGTGCCTGTAATCCCAGTTACTCAGGAGGCTGAGGCAGAAGAATTGCCTGAACCCAGGAGGCGGAGGTTGCGGTGAGCCGAGATCGTGCCATTGCACTCCAGCCTGGGTAACAAGAGCAAAACTCCGTCCCAAAAAAAAAAAAAAAAAAGATTCATAAGTGGGTGTGGACTTCATTATTACTATTATTATCTTAGATGGAGTTTCGCCCTTGTTGCCCAGGCTGGAGTGCAATGGCGTGATCTCGGCTCACCGCAACCTCCACCTCTCAGAGTCAAGCAATTCTCCTACCTCAGCCTCCCGAGTAGCTGGGATTACAGGCATGCACCTCCACACCCGGCTAATTTTGTAGTTTTAGTAGAGATTAGGTTTCTCCATGTTGATCAGGCTGGTCTTGAACTCCTGACCTCAAATGATTTGACCGCCTTGGCCTCCCTAAGTGCTGGGATTACAGGTGTAAGACATCACGCCTGGCGACTTTATTATTTTTACAATAATGTTCTTTTGTGAGTATAAAATGAAAACTGATTTAAAAATTAAGGACAAAGTTACAAAACCAATGAAAGTTGTTAAAATTAACTTAAAGTTATGGACAAATGACATTGTTTTACTGAAAGCAAAAGCCATTCCCAACATAAATAAGTTGCTATAGCAGCTGCCTTGTCAACATGTGTCTCATGATCATCCAACATCTTTTCCACAGTCCCTTCATTCATGCTACTGTGCAGTTCCCTTGAAACTGCAATGCCACTGAGTTTTACTGGGCATGAACTCAGTCTGTACCTGTCCCTTTCTCTTTGGCCAGTGAAAATGACTGTAGGTATTAGTTGATGTTCACAGAGTACATTCTAATTATTATTATTATTATTGTCGTTTTGAGATACACTCACACTCTGTCACCCAGGCTGGAGTCAGTGGCACAGTCATAGCTCACTGCAGCCTCAAGCTCCAAGGCTAAAGTGATCCTCCTGCCTCAGCCTCCAAAGTAGGTGGGAATAGAGGTACACATCACCATGCCTGGTAAATTTTTAAAAAATAATTTTGTAAGAGGCTGCACATGGTGGCTCACGCCTGTAATCACAGCACTTTGCGAGGCCAAGGCGGGCAGATCACCTGAGGTCAGGAGTTCAGATCACCTGAGACCAGCCTGGCTAACATGGTGAAACCCCATTTCTACTAAAATATATCCATCTATCTATCTGTACAAAAAATTAGCTGGGTATGGTGGAGCGCACCTGTAATCCCAGCTACTCAGGAGGCTAAGGCAGGAGAATCACTTGAACCCAGGAGGCAGAAGTTGCAGTGAGCTGAGATCGCACCATTGCACCCCAGCTTGGGCAACAAGAGTGAAACTCCTTCTCTTCTCTCTCTCTCTCTCTCTCTCTTTCTCTCTCCATAGATAGATAGATAGATAGATAGATAGATAGATAGATAGATAGTTAGGTAGATAGACATTTATTTATTTCTGGTGGAAATGAGGTCTCATTATGTTGCCTAGGCTGATCTCAAACTCCTAGGCTCAAGTGATCCTCCTACCGCAGCCTCCCAAAGTGTTGGGATTACAGGTGTGAGCCACTGTGTCTGGCCCTTAGCAGCATTTATAAGAGCAAAAAACTAGAAATCACCCAAATGCTGACTAAATAAATTGTGGTATACTTATATAATGGAATAATATCCAGTGATGAAAATTAATAAACCACAGCTATACTCCAAAATATAGGTTCCTTTTAGAAGCCCCATGTTTGACAAAGAAGTGAGACACAAAGAGTGATGTACCATATACTCCTTGCTCTTGAACTCAAAGCAGACACATTGCCACCATAGGACCTTGGCGCTTGTCATTTCCTGTACCTGGGACATTCGTCTTTCACACTTCTGCATAGCTTCCTCCTTTGCCTCCCTCAGATCTTTGCTAAAATGGCACCACTGACCCTTCTGCATAAAACCACGATTCCAGCGTAGAGAGTCCCTCTCACTTCTGTCTACTTTCTCTTTTTTCCACAGCACACCATAGCACCATCAGCTTCTCACAGCATCTGCTATATTTATCTTGTGGATGCTTTACTGACAGTCTCCCCAGATAGAAATGCAAGTTCTAGAAGAGTAAATCTCTTTGTTTTATTCAGGTATACTTTTTTTTTTTTTTTTTTTGAAACAAGTCTCCTTCTGTTACCCAGGCTGGAGTACAATGATTCAATCTTGGCTCACTACAAACTCTGCCTCCTGGGCTCAAGTAATTCTCTTGCTTCAGCCTCCCAAATAGCTGGGATTACAGGCATGGGTCACCACACCAGCTAATTTTGTATTTTTGGTGGAAATGTAATTCTCCATGTTGATCAGGCTGCTCTTGTACTCCTGACCTCAGGAGATTGCCTGCCTTGGCCTCCCAAAGTGTTGAGATTACAGGCATGAGCCACTGCACCCAGCCCATTCAGATATATCTTAAGTGACTAGAAACCTGCTTACACAAAACAGGCACTCAATACATATTTTCACCCTCTTCCTGCCTGCCGCTTCTACCTCATTGCCTCAGCCTAGTGTCTTATTAAAACTACAAATGGTTATTATCCAACATATATTCAGGAGCAGTAGACATAATATAGCATTTGCCTGGTGGCCTACAGAAGTTTACCCGCCATGTATTCATTCACCCTAACCACACTTGTGTGACTGAAGCAGACAAATAGGTGACTAGGCCATAGAAAAATTCCTTGTGGCGTGGGATCTGGTCAGTCCCTTACAAATGAGAAGTTGTCACTGAGGGCCCTTCTAAATGAGATCATCATAGATGATGTCTACATAACCACACATAACTTTCTTCAGAACGGGAGTGGCTCATTTCACTCAGCCTGCTGCTGGCCAAACCTCCCGGGAGGAAGTGTGTGAGCAGGTGAGTGCTGGAACTGGAGGGAACAAATGCTGGAACCAGCTGGTCACTCCTCTCTGGTGGGAGCAGGCTCTGTGCCAGCCCTGCAGCAGCATCTAAGCCCTTGCCCTTTTGGCATCCAGGTTCTTGTTCAGTGTCCAGGAAGAATTAGGTCACAGGAACAGACTGAAGAGTAATATATGCAGAGGATTTTTTTGGTCGATGGATGTGGCTTTCAAGGGAATGGGGAATTGGAAAGGGGATAGTGCAGGAAGAAGGCGATCGTTCCCTGAAGCAGCCCCGTCTGAAGTTAGCCCCGTCTATCTGTAGTCTCTGATGCTCAATTGCTGCTTCTCTACTCTCCACTCAGCCGCTTGTATCCCCAACATCTTAATGAATTTTTAAAAACTTCATAAGCAGCTTGCATCCCTGACTGTTTGCATCAGCCGCTTGTGTTTCTCTGCCAGCTGATGTCTTTTTCTGGGCACAGGATAGGGGCGTGGCCTGCCAAAAACAACATTTGGGTGGAAAAACAGGGTCAGCTGTTTTCACTTAGGGCTGCAGCTCCAGGCCCAAGGATGGGTTTAGCCAGGAGTCCAGCCATTCTGTATCAAAATCACTGGTTGGAAGGGACTAGGAAACCAACTTGTTTTAAAAACTGGTCAGTAACGGGAAAGAATTAAGCACGTATCTGCCTTTATATGAACTGTACCTTTGATCATCAATGTTGATGAGGCAAATTTTCTCTTTATAGAAGTATTCCAGCCAACAAAGAAAAAACTGATTTAAAACTTAGAAAATCACCATTTTGCTACCTCTGATGAAATAACCCACAGTAATGATGGGCAGCAACCAAGCATGAGGGTCCTGCACCTGAGGTACACACACCATCTGTGAAGTATTCTTGACAAAAATGTGAACCTGAGATCCGACTACCAGAAATACAGAGGACAGAGACACATGCTCAAAGATACCACATAAAGGCAATTAGCAAATTTCAGTTTCTACAGGATAAAAATTGTTTTTCTTTAACAAATACATTTGTCAGATCCCCGAATCCAGGTCCAGCCCAAGCTGCGGTGCGAGGGGAGTGGGTGGATGAGCAGAAAGAATACTTGGGAGGCTGTAGGCAGGTGAATATGCTTTTATTCAGCGGCAGCTTTCATTAACAGCTTTCTCACACATGCTCTTTCACCAGCAACTTCTCTCACGCTGTCGGCTCTCATCTCAGCTATTTGCTCCGGCTCTGCAGCTCCTGCCTCCCCTCTGTTGCCTTCAGCGTCAGTAGCTTCACCGTTTCTCTCTCTGGGCACCAGCATGAGCCGTTCTGTGGCTCCCCTCTGTCCATCTGCAAGACGGTCCTCCCTTCTATTTCTGTGGGCACCAGTGTACCTGCTATGTTAAGTCATGTTGAGGTGAGTTGAGCCCCAGGAGCGAAGAGCCCCTGAACAGCGTTAGCAGGACAGTTATGCCTTTTACAGAGAATAGTGGCTCAGAGCCAAGTATGAACTTACGCAAGCAGGTTATATGACAAGTGGAGGTATGCGCTAGCATGCCGAACTCACTGAGTCATGCAGGCCTGGATATCCGCCTCGGCCTGTTCCCTCACCAAAGCTCGTCCGTGTACCTCACAACATTCTGAACAGGGGGCGAGGGAGAGAAAGAGTAGAGGTTCAAAAAGACCTCAGAGACACAAGAACCATTGCAATGATTTCACCTGCTCTGGTGAAGTCCTGATTGTGCCGGTTGAAACAAACTGTTAAAAAACTTCATAAGATAATCAGCAAAATTTGAAAAATCAATAACTATCTGATAACATTATGTAATTTTTTTTCATTATTTTAGGTATAATATTGATATGAAGGTTATTTTTGGAAAAGCTTTACGGCCGGCATGGTGGCTCACGCCTATAATCCCAGCACTTTGGGAGGTCAAGGCGGGTGGATCACCTGAGGTCAGGAGCTCAAGACCAGCCTGGCCAACATGGAGAAACCCCGTCTGTACTAAAAATGCCAAATTATCTGGGCATGGTGGCAGGCACCTGTAATCTCAGCTACTCCGGAGGCTGAGGCAGAAGAATCGCTTGAACTTGGGAGGCAGAGGTTACGGTGAGCTGAGATCGTGCCATTGTACTCCAGCCCGGGCAACAAGAGTGAAACTCGAACTCCAAAAATAGGAAATAAAATAATAAAGAGCTTTACTATTTCAGAGAGGCATACTGAAATATTTATGGACAAAATAACACGATATCTGGGATTTGCTTCTAAACGATCCAGGTGGGGGATAGTACAGAGGAAAAAAGATTGGGTTTGAGGTGACAATTGTTAAGCTGAATGATGAATACAGGAGGATTATACCACACTGTTTCCCTTACCAATATTTATAAAAATTAATGAAGTTTTCCAGGATGAAGTTTATCTCCTAAGAATTTTTATCTCTAGGCTAATTAGTGGATATGTTCTAGTCAGTGCAAACCTCACCAGTCGTTTGGGTCAGACTAATCAACCTGTCTGGGTTCTGCTTCCAATTCTGGGTCCAAGAATCACTGGAAAACATCCATAGAATAAGCAAAAATCAATGCAATACTTTGTTAAGCATGAGAAATAATTTTTACCATGAGCATCTCACCATCAGTTTGCAGGCAAGAGACGACAGGAATGCTTATGTGTCAGTGGTGACATCATCCATACATCAGCTAGTGATTTTACACAATACCAAGTGAGGCCACCTCTGTCACTCAGGGGACACACAACCCTCTTATCGTATCCAAGTTTCAAAAAGCTCTGCTCATCCAATGGGCCATCTTCCCGCTCACGATCCCTCTCTCTATCTAGTTAATTCTAATACCAGGCTTGTATTAGGTTAAATTTTATTGCAGATTGACCAGAAAATTATGTCTTCCATTGAAACATTGAAATAAACATCTTATGCCCATGGTTTGCACCAGTAGTTATTCCATTGCCCTCTGTGTCTCCTTCTCAGGGATCAGCACAAATAAAACAGATACGGATGCCTCCCAGGAAGGACACAAGGACAGCGGGAGGCACTCTCTCCAGCCATGGTTCTGACAGCACCAGGCAGGCTGGGAAGGGCGCCTCTGCTGAACAATGGCGTGCCGAAGGCCACACGATTCATTCTTTCAAATCCCACATCCACTTCACCTTGTTTTAAGGCTGATGGTATAAATAAGGGCTACAGTAGCAGCCACGGAAGGAAAACAGGGTGGAACTGCATTGTGGACGGTTCTCAAAAGTAAAAATAAATAAGAACTCTGTGTCCTTGAATACATCCTCTGTTCTCTTGTGCACCCTGCACCCATAAGCTGAGTAACTCGTGCTTGGAAAGACGCTCAGCCCAGCCGTGAAGTGTCTGACCCCCACTGCTGCTGTTTTCGGAGAAAGCCAGTGGACAGGGGCCACTCCCACACTGGGGCTTGGATCTCTGGTGGAACCTGATTCTGAGGACTTGATAGCTATTTTCTCTCATCGTCACTTGTTCCCTTTCTTAGAACATCCCTTGCAAAGGTTCAGGGCACTTGCAATGGCTGTGAAGTGAGCATTTGAAGGACAAGATGCCTTACATTACCAGAAACGGTCCCTGGTCTCACACCAAAGGCACTGACCCTGGCGATGGTCACCCTCATGTTGACCTGAACCTTGGAGTGGAGGGAAAAGTGAAGAAAAAAACTCGGCCCTTGTCGTCATAGTAAGACACGTCTATGGAGAGGGGGGTCTTCAGCCCTGCCCTGCCCTCTTGAACATGACTGTGCTCATGTCTCCTTTCTTCAAGCAGTGGCATGAGCTCACTCGGCTTCCGCAAAAGCTGCAGCCCCTTCCCGCCCTGACGTCCTACAGATGGGTCTCAGCTCAGCTCAGGGCTGCAGGAGCCAACCGGGAGTCTCCCTTGTGGTATCATCTCTGCCAGGGGTGAAACCCAAGGAAGTCTTAGGGCCAGAGCGGCAATAAATTACATCATGCCTATTCCTTAGATTCCTGAGTTCAGTTATCCTTGATCTGTTCAACAAACTTAGTAACTGAGTAGTGAGTTGCTGAAGACCAAGCACTGTGCTAGGTGTTATTTGCTCACAGCTGATTTATTTCTAAAGCTGACTTAAAGGCTGCCTTGGCACTGTGGGAAGGTCTCTGCTTCTTTCAGTTCTGTTTATGCCACTTTTTCTTAATATAGGAGGTCATATACGGCAAGGCAGCTGTCGGTACAGCTTTGCTTTCGAAAATCAGCTCCCTGCTCAGCTGGGCTAGGATTGAAGGGTTTTCCCCAGTTAGAATGTTCCTTTACTTCCATCTTCAGGCAGAACACAGCCCTCCCTCTGTCCTTGGCAAGTAGCCTGCAGCAGAGTTACGACCCCCTCCCCAGCCACCACCACTTCCCCCAGGAAGCAGCTGATGGCTCTGGTGCATTGTCTCTTCTAGACAGGGAACTGCTACCAGCCTGCAAAATCAGCTCCAGAATACAAAAAGCCAGTTCAGAGATGTTGCTATTGAAACTCTGTTCCTGTCTCTGTCATTTCCTAACTTTTCCGAGCAGGTAGGACAAAGACTTAGTTTTCTCTTCCATGCCATACCAATGCCTACAAAATTTCTTGCTTGCATCATTCATTTGACCCCTAGCATAATACGGTTCGATTTGCTTCTAAATATGTTCTGATTGCCAAACTAGATTTTCAAGGGGTGAGGCTGGTGGCAGGGCTGGTGCAGAGTGGAAGCGGGGGTGGTGGGGGGAGCGGTGAGAATTTAACTTCTGCTGGCATGCTGGCAGTTTCACTTGGCATAGAGAATTCTTGTTTAACCAAACCCTTAAGGATCATCTTGTTTTGATAAAATGTATTTTTGTTTTAAAAACAAAAACAAAGCTCGTGGAGCAAAGCCAAGGGTAAGACTATTAAAACAAAATTGTCCTGTCTAATACATTTCTTCAAAGTGCCTGAGAGTGAAAGACTAAAAGACCCCAGACCGAAAAAAAAAAAAAAGACTGGGGGAGGGTGAGTGGATAAAATTAGGTGGAGAGACGAGAGGAATAAAAAACAAAATTGGCCAGGCACGATGGCTCGTTCAGCACTTTGGGAGGCTGGGATGGCTGGATCATAAAGTCAGGAGATTGAGACCATCTGGGTCAATGTGGTAAAACCCCATCTCTACTAAAAATACAAAAATTAGCTGGACATGGTGACGACACCTGTAATCCCAGCTACTTGGGAGGCTGAGGCAGGAGAATTGCTTGAACCCGGGAGGCGGAGGTTGCAGTGAGCCGAGATTGTGCCATTACACTCCAGCCTGGTGACAGAGTGACACTTTCTCTCAAAAAAAAAAAGAAAGGCAACGTTCCACTTGGGAAAGAGCCACTGGGGAGTTCCTGGTTCCTGCCGGCAAGAAGAGTAGAGAGCTTTTAACAACGGGGGCTTTGAGTGCCAAGGGTATGTGACGTTCATCTTTAGGAGGTTTTGGGGTGCAGTAATGGAGTCACCTCCATCTCTCCCATGCATGCCCCAATTTCTCACACCTTGAGGTGGGAGGTATCCCCCATGAAGGAGATACAAATTCAGGAAGATAATGCAGTGAGATGATCAGTAATCTGGGGCAAGGATTCCGAAACAAGAAGCTAGAGGTGACTGGGAAGAATGTTAGCGCACCCCTCTTCTTCCTGGAAATACGGGAAGGAGCCTGGTTTTCCCAGTATTTGTGAAATGGGAGCTTGGGGAACTTTATTTACATTTCAAAAGTCTTAGTGATCCCAGGCCCAGGGCCTAATGCAGCAAAATGTGCCCTGAATCAATTTTGGTTACTACGAAGATGCTGGTTTTAAATTGGGCAAAAACAAAATGAAGAACCTGTATAAAAATCTGTCTGTCTCTTTGCAGCTAAGAGTGTGGCTGGTAAATGAGGTCTTTTTTCATTTGGTACCATAAATAACACATTCAGGAAGATTCCATCCACTGAGTCCTGTGGAAATATTGGGATAAGAATTAGCAACACTGAGTTCATTGTGTGGTGGTGCTAACAGCCAGCCAGTGGATTTTATTAATCACACCTCACAAAGGGCTCCCTATTTGCCAAGAGGCTGATACCAAGATGCAGGCCTCAGGAACAAGGCCATGGTTTGCTATTTGTTTTTCTTTTCCATATAATTACTTTTTAAAGCAATCAAAATTATCATCTGTGATTTTTTCATTATAAAAATAACATAGTCACAAAATGTGGCAAAAACAACTGTGAACTTTTCAATCTATTTCTTTGCAGTTTTTCATTGTTTATCTTTATTAAACTAAAAAAAAGTTTTTAAAATTATTTGTAAAGGGAGGATCTTGCTATGTTGCCCAGGCTGGTCTTCAAGCAATCCTTCTGCCTTGCCCACCCATTACCATCAAGCACTGGAATTACAGGGTGAGCCACTACATCTGGCCTCATTGTTTAATTTTCTAAAAATTATGAAACCACTCAAACACACAGAAAATAGCACAACAGACACCTATATACTCACCACTCACCAAATTAAAAATATGCTAGCATTTTACTAGATAACTAGAGTGCTCTCTCTCCCTTTCAAATAACCAAAACATGACAAATACAGCAGAGGCCCCCACCCCGGGGTCACATCATCTGGCATGAACCCACATTTAGAGGCGACCATTGCACAGAACTCAGTGTGCCACAGTCCTGGCTCTGATTTTGTGTTTTTACTGAATTATTACACGAATCCATAAATATCTACTGTTGTTTTGAGTGTTTTTGAAATATACATAAGTGATAACTTTTTACTGTATCTGTTTGCTCCTCATTTTTTCCTTTCAATATTATGTTATTGGGATACACGCAGACCTAATTCTCTCATTTTAACTGCTGTACTGACAGAATAAACCAGTTTATTCATTCCTTGCTGAAGGAGGGCTAGGTCGTGGCTACTCGGTTGCTATTACAAATGTTTCACACAGACTTTTTCCTGGGACTCTTTGTGTAGACATGAATGACTGGATCGCGGAGTACGCATGCTTCATCCTCAGTGGAAATGGACAGGCTTCTCTCTTACGTGTTCCTATCACGTATCCTCCCATCTTTCTGAGTTCCATTTCCCCTTGAAAGAAGGCAGTCAGTAATTTGGGAAAAAATTACAGAACAAGAAGCTGGATGTGGCTGGGAGAAATCTAAAAAAAAAAAAAACAAACAAAAAAAAACACCAGCCACTTCCTCCCTGGAAAGATAGGGAAGGATGCTGTTTCTCCCAGCAATTGTGAAATGGGCTTTGAGGAGCTTTATTTACATGCAAAGGGCAGCAGCTACCCAGCTGGCTGGTCGAGGCAGCAGACCGGATGTGCCCTTCTGCAGGCCCGGGGCCTCATCCTCACCAGCCCTCGGCAACAGCGGCCGTTCGTTTTTCCAATTGTGGGGAGGGAGTGTCTCTTTGTGTGTTCATTGGCCCTTTAGCTTCTTCTCTTCTTCAAATTCCTTTTCTTTACATCGTATCACTCCCCATGGGATTATTTGGCTCACGGTGATTATTGCATGGGCAGCGGCCAGCATGTCCGCCTCCTTGTAGGACCGCTACCCTGCTGGCACACCAGCGGGACACCTGTGTTTCAGTTGTCTCTGTCTGGACGGTGTACCCCTGCCAATTCCCACCAGCACGAACTGTCCCCAAATGGAGAAGCGTGCTGGGAAGGCCAGACTCAGCTAAGATAACAGAAAGCAAAGATAAAGAGGAGCTGTCTTCTGTCGGGGGACCCTGTGCCAGTTTGTCAAGACTCAGCCAAGGGCTTGTCTGGATGAATGAAGCCCGAGCTGACTTTGGAAGTTGAGAAGATGCAGGGAGGTTATAAATGAACACCTCTTGGGGTCGAGGGGGTTGGAAAGTAGGACTGTGGGCAAGAAGGGCCCCAGAGGTAGGCCAAGATGCAGGGCGGGCCATCCGAGACACGCTCTGGGGAGGTTTCCGTCAAGTGGCCTTGGTCTGGCCCAGGTCAAGGTCCACGCTAGGAGGTGGGGAAGACTCTTCATTTTCACTGTTAGTGCTCCCTGTTCTTTGCCAGCCCATATACCCATCAGAGCATGCTCTGTGGTCCACATTCTTTTTTTTCTTTTTTCTGAGATGGAGTCTTGCTCTGTTGCCCTGGCTAGAGTGTAGTGGCACCATCTGGGCTCACTACAGCCTCTGACTCCCTAGTTCAAGCAATTCTCCTGCCTCAGCCTCCCAAGTAGCTGAAAATTCAGGAGTTTTCCTACTAGACTGCCTCTTCGGCTCACCACCATGCCCAGCTAATTTTTTGTATTTTTAGTAGAGACGGGGGTTTCACCATGTTGGCCAGGCTGGTCTCAAACTCTTGACCTTGTGATCCACCTGTCTCAGCCTCCCCAAATGCTGGGATTACAGGTGTGAGCCACTGCGCCTGACTTTTTTTTTTAGACAGAGTCTCACTCTGTCTCTCAGGCTGGAGTGCAGTGGCCCGACCTTGGCTCACTGAAACCTCTGCCACCCTGGTTCAAGTGATTCTCCCACCTCAGCCTCCCAAGTAGCTAGGATTATAGGCTTCTGCTACTGTGCCTGGCTAATTTTTGTATTTTCAGTAGAGATGGGGTTTCACCATCTTGGCCAGGCTGATCTTGAACTCCTGACCATCCACCTTGGCCTCCCAAAGTGCTGGGATTATAAGCATGAGCCACCACACCTGGCATATGGTCCACATTCTTTCTGGAGTTTTCTTCTCCCTCCCCTACGTACCACCATGGAGGCCAGCAGGTTTCTCAGTAACTTTCTACATGGCAGGCTTGTTTCTTGTTTCCCACATGCAAAGAATGACTTCAGCGTTTCAGCTTTAAGGATGGGTTTCCTACTAGACTGCCTCTTCGGCATTTTTAAAATTTCTTAGTGTTATGTAAAAATATGCTTATAAAAGGGAATGTTGAAAATCAAGTCAGCTGTTTCCAGAGACACCTGGTGGCTTTTTTCCTGGCCTCTGAGCTCTGCTTAGCTGCAGGAAGAGACTCAAAGGTACAGTACCAGCCTCAGAAACACAAGGATTGCCTGGGGCAGCCCAAGGCCTCCACTCTCCACTAGGGCTGTGCATCTCTCACTGGGCTGCTGGTGGGGCAGCCCCAAGTGACTCAGGAAGACACTCAGGCTGCCCAGCATTTTAGGAGGTGCAGCTGCAGGGCCACCCAGCCTGGAAGTCCTCCGGGCCGGGCTCTGTGCTGTCTCCAGGCACAAGGAGACATTTGAGACTCCCAGGGTAACTAACTGGAGCTCAGCTGAAGGAAGCTGACAGCACCACCAGCCACAGTCTTTATGGACCCATCGGTCGCCATCTCTTGGGTTGGTTTGCCATGTATACGGGCTTGTGTGCAAACACACACACCTATTCACCTGGTTCTCATGGGGATTTCGTGTGAAATTCTGTGGATTCTTTCTCCCACTTACAAAGCAGCCTGTGTGGACCTGGAGATCTGATGATTACACTGGGACCAGCCTGGGGGAGGGAAAGCGGATCCAGAGACCCAGCTGCCCCTGAAAGAAAGGCTGTGTTCACGGTGCTTGGGGGAACATGCATGCATCTTTGTTTTAAGTACAAGGAAGGGAAAGTGACCTTCAAGGAGCTCTATTGCCTAAGGCTTAGGGAGAAAACTGAGATTCTTTTTCCTGTTTCCAAGGAAAGAAAAAAAAAAAAATCCATCAAGCAAATGATTCAAGGTTCACCTCCCACACGCTCCCCGGATAAATTGCAGGATGGTGGTTTATACGCAGTACTGGGCTGGCTCCTGAGCCACTTTGAGCTACTTATTAAGCGCCACTACTTTTGTGGGGACGAACAGTCCTGTAAATAACCTCATAGCCAGTTACTGACATCAACTCCATCCACAGGCTTCGGGAAATTACTTCCAGTCACATCAACGTATTTCTTTTTAATATCTCAGGGAAAGGTGTGAAATTGCTCATTCCCAGCTCACATGACATTGACTGGTAATAGGAAGATATTGCTTTGCTCCACGCGCGGCAGAATGTGGTCCCCTCTGGCCCTGCCTAGCCAGCCCTGAGCTTCCCAGCACCAATCCTGAGTGCCGACCCTGGCTCTAGCCTGTCTCAACACACCTGAAGGCTGTCTTTTGTTCGGAGCTTGTAGCTTTTCAAGGCAATTTTGCCCCCGGAATGACCAGGGGGCGCTTGCTTTGAGTTGGGGTCGTTTTCCCTTTGTTTGAAGGAAGGGTCCCACTGTTTTCTCTGGGGACTGCTGCTGCCTTGGAGATAGGCTTCTTGCTTCTTAACAGCTAAGCAGTTGGAGAAAAACCAACTATTTCTTCCTTTCACAGCAGTGTGTTTTGTCTGGGAAATTCAAAGCCTAACTCTTGCCAACAGTCCTGGATACCTGACGCCCTGCAACACCCCCGTGGTCGTGCAGACACTGAATGCTCCCTGAAGCAGACAAACAAGCCTGCTCTAACTCCCTTCAACCCAGAACAGCAGGTGGCCAACGGCTTTAAGAGTTTATAACCATTTTGCGCAAACACAGCTGTTTGGAATATCTGTGTTTAATCCACGTGAATTTGATATGTCTTTTCCAGACAAGGGAACTCTTTCCTCCTTCAGTGTGATAGGAATGCCCTGAGACATGGAGTCGGAAGCCCTGAGTCCCAGCTCTGGCCCCACTGTGAGCAAGCTGATTTCTCTGAACCATTGTCTCCATATCTGTAAAACGTGCATCCCCAAAAAGGCCTAATTCAGAGAGGGCAATGAATAAAAAATATATTTGAAAAGGTATGGAGGCTGGGCCAGGTGGCTCACATCTGTAAAATTCCAGCACTTTTGGAACCGGACGCAGGCGGATCACCTGAGGTTGGGAGTTCAAGACCAGCCTGACCAACATGGAGAAACCCCATCTCTACTAAAAATAGAAAATTAGCTAGGCATGGTGGTGCATGCCTGTAATCCCAGCTACTGGGGAGGCTGAGACAGGAGAATCACTTGAACCTGGGACTTGGAGGTTGTGGTGAACCAAGATCGCACCATTGCATTCCAACCTGGGCGACAAGAGTGAAAGTCTGTCTCAAAAAAAAGAAGAAAGAAAAGGTATGGGAGAATGTACCTTATAAATTCTAAAGCCAAAATATGGTATTACCAAAATGTGAAACTTGGCCAGAAAGATGTAACCTGTCCTTATGATGAATTTAACAAATGGATTACTGTGATTTGTACGAACCTGTTAATATGGTTTCCACAAATAGTGAACAGCCAGCAAAAACTGATACACAAAGAATTCAAAACTATTGATTGGCTGTGCAGTGAGCCAGGAAAAGAAAGTGGCAAATTTTTTCTTGATTTACGGAGAAAAAATGAGGGAAGAAGAAAAGATGGATGAACTTAAGACAAACGTAAGAATCTAACAGAAAGAATACGCACAACTCGGACTAGAACAAATAGCTGAAAACTGGGTGACAGGAAGCAAGCCCACTTGCTACATTCTTATCTGGGTCACAATGGAAAGGACATGTCCTTTGCATCTTCACTCTCCCCCTCTGTCTCTGACTCCTGTTGTCCACTAGGAAAACAAGTGCTTGAAGGCAAGAACTTTCTCGTCTCTTTGGGCCCAGTGCCCAAATCCCTGGCTGGCAGGAGCTGGACTTCAGTGGCCAGTGGCTGAGAGACCTGCAGGTCACGCTTGAGAAAGGGCACGAAGTAGCTTCAGACACCTCTAGTATCTCCTGTTCATGGGGGTCCTGCTCTCCCAAATGGCTCAGATGCTTCAATCTGAGTGGGTTTTTTTTTTTTTGTTTTTTTTTTAAGATGGAGTTTTCGCTCTTGTTACCCAGGCTGGAGTGCAATGGTGCGATCTCAGCTCACTGCAACCTCTGCCTTCTGGGTTCAAGCGATTCTCCTGCCTCAGCCTCCCAGTAGCTGGGATTACAGGTGTGCACCACCACGCCTGTCTAATTTTGTATTTTTAGTAGAGATGGGGTTTCTCCATATTGATCAGGCTGGTCTCAAACTCCCAATCTCAGGTGATCCACCTGCCTTGGCCTCCCAAAGTGCTGGGATTATAGGCGTGAGCCACTGTGCCGCTTCAGTCTAAGTTTAACCAATAGACATAAAAGGAATGTCCTGGAAGCCACTCAGCAATGCCACAGTGTCTGGCCGGATGAGCAGATCTGTCGGCTACTAAAAGGAAATGCCCCCAGAGTTTGCTGACCTGAATCCAGATACCAAGTCAACCCAGGTCTTATCCCATCAAGCTGACCGCCGCTCCGCATGGATCAATGTTTACAAATCTCCTCTTTCTCTGCTTCCACTCTCTCTTCTGTCTTCCTCCACATTACCTGCAGTCTTTTCTAGCCCTCAGTTCTCCTGGAGGGTCCTGGCTCCCAGCAAGGTCCTGGAAGTCCTGCTGAATTTGCTTTTCCCTTTCTCCCCTTGTGGCAGAGCAGTGGCAGGAGAGCTAGGCGTGTTCTCCTGCTATGCTGATGCTACTCATAGCAAAATTCCGTCGGTGTTACGCTAACAAGTTTCTGTCTCAACTCCATCCTACTACACACCCCTCTCACTGCTAGGGGCAAGGAGGGAGAAAGAAAATCATCTATCCCTGTGCACTTTAAACATTCCCTGTGATGTGTCACTACACTTCATCCCCTTTCAGGTACTGGTGAGTCACTTTTTGAGACAGGACCCCTGTTCTAATGGCCACAGAATCCTGAAGCAGAGATGCTGCCAAATTCACCTCCGCTGGTGGTTCGCTGCCAAGGAGAAACAGGAACTGTCTTTTCTTAAAGGTCTTTAAAAATAGCGTAGGAGGCCAGGGGTAGATTAATTGACCTCTGGAGGTCCAGTCTAGGCACAGGAAGTTCTGACAAATTCAGAAATGTAGGTTTTAAGAGACCTGGGGGGCTCCACACAATGAGGCCCTTTTTAGCATTTGCTGCTGCAGGCTGATGGGCTGAATTAATCACTGTTCCTCTAATCAACTAAGGAAAATGGCCTTTCCTTCAAAAACAGCTGTCAGCAATGACTATAAATTGGCTCATTTTGTGCAGAAAGATGCCCTGTGATAGGCTGTCAGCTAAATGAATGCTTACTTCGATGTGACTTGAAACAGAATGCTGGAAGTGGCAATATATGAATGGAACAAGACAGGGCAATAAATAAGCATTTCTGCAGTCACACCCAGGCATCCTGAAGGATATACAAGGAGTAAATTTTGAGACTGACAAGCAAAAGTCATAATCCTAACAATGTCGCCTCATGTTTAGTGAGCGCTTATTATGTCCTAGGCTTTACATTAAGCATGTCGTTTGTCTTGTCCTGCCGACCGTTAAAATATGTCCGAGCATGATTGTTTGCTATTGAGACCTGCCAGAACGTTGTCAAAATCACAGGCCCGAAAAGCCTAGCTCGAAAGCATGCTGTTCTCTAGGACAGGGGCCTGGAAATGCACAGAGAGACAAATGCAAATCAGAATGGCAAAAGCCACCTTGATCTGAAGCTGGCCTTTGGAGAAAAGGCTCTCTACTTGCTATAATATGTCTTTAGACAATTTCAGACCCTCCAGGTTTCTGGCAGAGCTTAGAAGCTAAAATTTTGTTTGAAATAAACCAAAGCAGTTTGCCATACACAGGCAAATGGAAAGGGGGATTTTTTTACTTGCAAATAAGGAAATGATATTTAGTAATTTCCTAAGCATCTGTCTGTCTTATGTGTTGCTTCAGAGACCTATAACATTCCTTAGTGCTTGCCAATCTCTAGTTTGGAAACCAAAAGACACTACCTCATAGGCAGTGAGTCAGCAAGTGAGAGTGGGTGGGAGGCCAGGGGAGTGGGGAAAGGTGGAAAGGGCTGGACAGACTTCAAATCCTACCTCTGTCACGGACGGGCTTCAAGACTTTGGAAAAATCACATCCACTCCTTTAGGCTATGTCCTAATCTGCAAAACAGACATAACAAATGCTACCTCGCAGAGTGGCTACGTTCATGAGATGATGGGTATACGTTATTCGTTGCCCATGGACGTGCCTGCTACCTAGTCAAGATTAACTCATGGTAACTATTATTTAAGAGGACCATTGGAGCCAACTCCAAGATTTACTATAAAGCTACAATAATGAAGGCAGTGTGGTATCGGTGAAAGGACTAGAGAAAAAGATGAATGGAACAAAACAGGAAATCTGGAAACAGACTTACGTAAATACAGTGAGCTGATCTTTGATAAAGGAACAAAGACAATTCAATGGAACAAAGTTCATCTTTTCAACTAACAGAGCTAGAACAACTTGTCAATGAAAGAGTCAAATTCTGTAAAATATTTGGAAAGATTGATTTTGAGCCAAATAAGAGTGACTAATGGTCCATGATGCAGCCCTAAGGAGATCCTGAAAACACATGCCCAAGGTGGAGTCAGGGTACTGCTTGGATTTACGCATTTTATTTTATTTTTGATTTAATAAAGTTTTATTCTGCCAAATGTACAGTTGGTTGGACCTGTTCATGCATCTTCACCAGCAGCTGGAGCATCTCTGCCCTTAGTATTTCTGGTGTAAATCACTCTAGCTCTGCTTTGAAGCCAGTTTGATAAGTCCTTTACTAAGGAGCTCCTGAAGGGCTGCTCTGGCCAGCGAGCCTGGAATCTTCGGTCTCTCAGAGACCACAGCTGGAGTTACACGTTTATAGTTGGGAACTTCCTTACAGAGTTTGTCAGAGGTAGCTTTGTCAAACAAGACTAATGCAAGCTTCTCTGAACTGAATGCACCATGGGCTATGCCATAGTCAAGCCAGTGACCCCTGTGACACACACGTACACCTCCAGATGGCCTTCTGGGGCCAGAAAATCTAAAGTCACAGAAGAACCACAAAAGGAGAAGAATAGCTAGCTCCTGGAGTGCCTGATTCACTGACCTTATGACATACTACCATTGTTCCTGCCTCAACTGATAAGTCAACCTTGTGACATTGGACCCTGTGGCCTGATTAACTGACCTTGTGACATTCTACCACTGTTTGTGCCTCAACTGATAGGTCAACCTTGTGACACTGGACCCCATGACCACCCCTTCACCCTGGCTTGCAAAAAGTCACCATAAACTTTAACTTTCCTTTACCTACCCCCAACCTAGTAAACGAGCTCTTATCCCACCATCCTCTGCTGACTCTTTTCGGACTCAGCCTGCTCACACCCCAGTGAATAAACAGCCTTGTTGGTCACACAAAGCCTGTTAGGTGGTCTCTTCATTCAGAATGTGCTTATCATTTGGTGCTGAAACCTGAGACTGGGGTACTCCTTTGGGGGATCAGTCCCCTGTCCCCGCTCTCCCTCTGTGAAGAGACCCACCTGCGACCTCAGCGCATCAGACCAGCCCTACAATCCTCTGGCCACCTTCAGATTGGGTACACAGTCTCTCTCTCTTTCCTTCTTTTCCTTTAAATCCTTCTCCTTCTAAGTAGAGACAAAGGAGACACCTTTATCTATGCGATCAAAAAACTCCAATGTTGGTCACGGACTCGGGAAGAAGGTCTTCCCTTGGCGTCTGGTCAACAGCAGGGATGCCTACATTGATCACTCACCCACGTTACAGCCCAGGACTCAGTCAGGGATGCCTACTGAAAACCCTGGTAGCTGCTCCCTTCCCATCCTCCTCGTCTCTGCTTCTCTCCCCAAAACTTATCTCCTTCACTATGGGCAGTATTGTGACCTCTGTTCCTCAGTCTTTGCCTCTAGCCTGCATCCTAAAAAACCAAAAACCTCTTCAACTGTCGTCGGATCTGAAACCGAAACATCTCATTTTTTTCTGCAAAACAGACTGGCCCCAATACAAATCAGACAATGTTTCCCAATGGCCAGAAAGCAGCACCTTCCACTTTTGTATTCTGTGGGACCTAAACAATTTTTGCCAACAAATCTGCAAATGGTCTGAAGTGCCAAATGTCCAGGCATTTTTTACACTGCAATCCCTCCCTAATCTCTGCTCTCAATGCAATCCATCGCAAATTTTCCATCTCTCCCTTCCATCCGCCCCTCCTGCCTTTGCCAGTGACTCAGACGCCTCCTTGTCCATCCACCCTTCTGACCCTTCTCTCTGCCTGTCCGAACCAGGTCCTAATTCAGGCCCTAACCGCCCCCCACACAAGAGCCGTCTCCCCTTCCTCTGCCCACAACCACCCCCTTATTCCCCTCCTCTCACCTCCCCACCTCATACCCGGTCCGGCTTATGTTTACTCCCGCGGCTACCTCCCCCATGCCCGTCCAACAATTTCTCCTTCGCAGAGTGGCCGGAGCTGAGGGAATAGTCCAGGTACACGTTCCTTTTTCTCTGTCTAATCTTTCCCAAATCAGTCAGCATCTAGGCTCTTTCCCATCAGACCCCACCAAATATATACAAGAATTTCAGTACTTAACCCAGTCTTATAATCTCACTTGGAGTAATTTAAACGTCATCCTTATTTCTACTCTCACCCCTAAAGAATGCTTATATCCATTTTATCACTCATTCAGCCCTTGACATTACAAAAAAGCTACAGAAATTAGAATCTGGCCCTCAAACCCCACAAGAGGAATTAATCAACCTCACCTTCAAGGTGTTCAATGATAAGGAAGAAGCTGGCTGGTGGCAGGGCGTCTCAGAAATATACAGATGTTTGCCTCTGCCCTAAGACAGCCCCCAGCCACACCACCAGCTCACAAAGACTTCAAAGTGCCCAGACTGCAGCCTCCAGCCGCCCCTCCCGCACCTTGCTTCAAGTGTGGGAAACCTGGCCCGGATTCCTCCTAAGCCCTGCCCCATCTGTGCAGGGTGTCCATGGAAAGTCAGACTGTCCAACTCATGTCACTGCTCCCAGAGCTCCTGGAGCTCCAACCCAAAGCTCCCAGATCGACTCCTTCACAGATCTGCTTGGCTCGGTGGCTGAAGACTGACACTGCACCAACATCCTGGAGGCCTCCTGGACCATCACAGACGCCGAGCTTTGGGTAACTTTTACAGCGGAGGGTAAGCCTATCCCCTTCCTAATCAACACGGAGGCACCCGCCCCACGCTGCCTTCTTTTCAAGGACCTGTCTCCTTGGCCTCCATAACTTGTGAGAATTGACGGCAAGGCCTCCAGGCTTCTCAAAACTCCCCAAGTCTGGTGTCAATTAGGCCAGCGCTCCTTTCCACGTTCTTTCCTAATCATCCCACTTGTCCAGTTCCCCGGTAAGGCTAAAATGTCCTAGCAAAATGTCTGCCTCTTTAACTGTTCCTGGGCTACAGCCACGCCTCATTGCCGCCCTCCTCCCCGAACCCGTACCTCCCTCAATAGCTCCCCTTATGTCCCCCTACCTTACCCTAGGGTGTGGGACACCACCTCCCCTTCCCTTTCTGGTCGTCTACAGCACCCCAACTGCCACCCACTAACAAAATCCCCCCCCAGGGGGCACACCACTCCAGGGTAAAGCTGTGTCCGCTAGATGAGCAGCCTGACTCTTCCACCCCCTCTCGGAAGTCACAAGTCCTCTCTGTAACTTCTTTAAAACTTACTCAAATTCCTGAAGAAACTTACATGCCCTGCTCCTGCCTATCTTGCTGCGTCATCTCTTCCTCCATTCTGTTTGCAAAGACATTTCCTGGTTCCATCCTCAGGCTGCCACCCATAACCCTCTTCTAGAGCGGATAAATAACTTCTTTCCCAAGGTACCCTGTGTAACTTCTACCCCCACAAAGTCCAACTGTTTACTTTCCTCCTCGTTCTCTGTCTGCCTATTCCTCCCGCTCCCTTGGCTGCCCCACATAATAGAATTTCCCTTTCCTATTATTCCCAACCACCTCTGCAAAACCCTTAACTTAACCCATTCTTTGCCAAACCAATCCAACACAACTCTAGCAAAAGACTGCTGGATTTGCATCTCTCCATCAAATACAATTATACTGCCACTCCCATCCCTGCAAAGACTTGGGTTCTTACTCGCCTGACCTATCACCATCCCTGTGAAGGAAAAAGCCCCTTCCAACGTTTAAATATGCAGTTACTAGCCGAGTTCTCCATCACTAACACGACTAAACATACCCAGACAAGACGCGCAGTATAGCTTCTGCGCTCCTGCATTTCCATCCTCACTCCATACGCAGGTGATAACAAACCCATACATGGTTCTGCAACCACAAACACTGTTTTAACTTTTCAGGCCCCTTTATGCTTCCAACGCCATCTATCCTCAGATCTACCCGTTGGCCACCTACTACCCCATCTATGTAACTTTACCTTACAACTCCAAGCCCCGACCGACTATCAAAACTGTCTAGTCACCCAAACTGCTTCATTTAGCCGAACTGTCCGCTTTACAGGACCCCCAAAAGTCAGTACCACCTCTTTGCTTAACAAACAATCAGGGTTTTTTGTTGACAGACACACCCCTTGCATGACTATTCACCCCTGGACTCATTGTAACACAACTCCCACAACTAAAGGGAGTTCTTCTACCACTTTTAATCACTCCTCTGAGTGGCTCCCAGTAAATACAAAACGGTACTTCCTCCAGGGAGAAAACAAATGCAGCCATTCACATCACCCCAACAACCACTTTCCAACCACTCACCAGGGCCGTCTTAGCAGGAACCCTGGGCGTCTGGGAACATGAAAATAAACTCACACACCTCTTCAAGATACACAGCCAGTTCTGCTCACCCAGCCAAGGAATATTTTTCTTGTGTGGAACCTCAACTCACCTCTACCTCCTCAATAACTGGACCGGCACCTGCATTCTAGTCTTTCTAAGCCCCGAAATAAATATTGCACCCTGGAACCAAAGTTTCCCAGTCCCCCTTAAAGTCCAGGCCCATCAGCACAGAGTCGTGCAACTAATACTCCTGCTAATCAGACTAGGAATTGCCACTGCTACAGGGACAGGACAGCGGGGCTGCCCGCATTGTATACCACCAGCCCAACCCATTCTCTCCTAACGATGCCAAACCTTTCTTAGCCAGAGATTGTTGGCTCTGCATTTCCCTCTCCCCTTCGTCCTACACAGTGTTACCACCCTACCAGCAGACTGGGCGAACTCCTGTCTCTCTACACCTCCGACTTCCTTCAACAACCCCCACCTGTACCCCCTGGAAGAGGTGTGCTTCCTAGAAAGAATCAACCCAAAAAAACCCAGATATCTCTACTTCCTAGAAAGAGTCAACCAAAAAAAACCCAGATATCTCTACTTCCTAGAAAGAGTCAACCAAAAAAACCCCAGATATCTCATACCAACAGGCCGCTGCTCTTCTCACCTACCTAAGTAATCTTTCCCGTGTCAACTCCACACTGCCAGTTAACCACACAAATAACTATACCGACTACCGCTCTCTTATGCATTTCCCGATAATCACCTACGAGAATTCCCCTAAGAAAACTCCCACCCTCTTTGTGTTCCTTTATGCTTCACCTCCAGAGCCCTGTCACTCACGTTAACCAAGAAATAAGGAACACACCAGCTTCACATTACAGGAAGGCCCTCCCTCATTACTAGCGCTCTTAAAAATGTCAATAGCAAGTTCTGCCCCGGTAGGCACTTACTCTCTCACTCCAGCCTTGGCTGCCCTCCCCTTGTTCACCAGACTCTCCTCCAGACCCCTCTTCCTGCCGGCTCATACCTAACCTTGTTAACCTAAGTGAATGGTTACTTATGAACACCAAACGCTTTCTCATACACCATGAAAACTAAACCTCTCCTTCCACCCAATTACCCTACCAAACCCCATTGCAACCTTCAATAGCCGCGGCCCTTGCTGATTCCCTTGGTATATGGATATAAGACCCCAGCCCCCGCAGATCACTCTCTCCTCTCTTCAGTCTACACTTCCAGGTCTGCCTCAGCCAAGGACTTTTTTCCTCTGTGGCTCTTCCACCTGCCTCTGCCTTCCTGCCAACTGGACTAGCACCTGTACCTTCATTTTCCTTACTCCCCAAATCCAATTTGCCAATGGAAATGAGCACCTCCCTGTCCCCCTTGTAACTCCTACATGACAAAAAAGGGTCATTCCATTAATCCCCTTGCTTGCAGGATTAAGAGTCTTCCACTGCTGCAATCAGGATGGGTATAACTGGCCTTACTACTTCCATCACCACATTTCTTCCATCACCACAGTCTCTCTAAGGATTTTTCTACCAGTATTTCACCCATAACTTAAACACTATCTGTTCTCCAAGCCCAAGTTAATTCCCTGGATGCAGTTGTCCTCCAAAATCATCGAGGCCTCAATCTATTGACTGCTGAGAAAAGGGGACTCTGCCTATTCATGAATGAAGAACGCTGATTTTATCTAAGCCAATCCAGCCTTGTATATGATGCCATCAAAGCACTTAAAGACAGGTCCCAAAAGCTTGCTAATCAGGCAAATGATTATTCTGGACCTAGCTGGCCACTCTCTAACTGGGTATCATGGCTCCTTCCATTGGCAGGCCCCTTAATATCGATCCTTTTCCTTCTCTTATTCGGACCTTGTCTTTTCCGACGAATCTCTCAATTCCTACAAAATTATATCCAAGCTATAACCAATCAGTCAATACAGCAAATGCTCCTTCTAACGACCCCACAATATCACCCCTTGTACCAAAATTTCTCAGCAGTCTAAAATCTCTCCCATTTTTAGGTTTCCACGCTGCCCCCAATACCACTCGAAGAAGCCCTGAGAAACATGACCCATCACCCCTCTGTACTGCCCCCAAAATTTCACTGCCCCTCTTTTTCTAGTTTTTACTTTTTTCCTTTATATTATTTGAACTTGTGATCCACCCGCCTCAGCCTCCCAAAGTACTGGGATTACAAGTGTGAGCCACCCCACCTGGCCTTCACATTTTCTTTCTTTTTTCTCTTTTGGCAGAGTCTTGCTCTGTTGCCCAGGCTGGAGTGCAATGGCGTGATCTCGGCTCACTGCAAGATCCTTTATATTATTAATATAAAGGATATATTATTAATATAAAAAGGCAGGAATGCAAGGTTCTTTGCACTGACTGCCCCATAGACAACACCATGGTCAAGCCATGGTGACCCCTGTGATCCACACCTATACCTTCAGATGGCCTCCTGGAGCCAGAAAGTCTAAGGTAACAGAATACTCACAAGAGGAGAGGAATAGCTAGCTTCTGCAGCACCTGATTACCAACCTTGCAACATTCTACCATTGTTCCTGCCTCAACTGGTAAGTCAACCTTGTGATACTGGACCCTATGTATGGCCTGATTAACTGACCTTGCAACATTCTACCACTGTTCCTGCCTCAACTGACAGGTCAACCTTGTGGCATTGGACCCTGAGACCCCTCCTCTGGCTTGCAAAAAAGCTGCCCTAAACTGTAACTTTCCATTACCTACCCCCCACCTATAAAGCCAGCTTCTATCCCACCACCTTCTGCTGACTCTTTCGGACTCAGCCTGCTCACACCTGAGTAAATAAACAGGCTTGTTGCTCACAAAGCCTATTTAGGTGGTCTCTTCATTCAGAGTGCACTTAACAACTAAGTTGTTGAGCTTGTCCTGAACTTTGGACCACTTCTTCATTTTGGACTTGCCCTGGATTTGTTCACTGAGTCTTTGTCTTTCTTGGCCAGCTTTCCGGTGTCTTTCTTCTTCTTGGCCTTGGGCGGCATTGTGAAGCTCAGAGCGCAGTGGTGAACCAGTTTTATACATTTTATGAGACGAGAGACATCAATCCAATACATATAACATGTACATTGATTCAGTCCAGAAAGGGAAGACAGCTGGAAGCTGGAGGGCTTCCAAGTCATAGGTGGATTCAAAGATTTTCTGTTTGGCAACTGGTTGAAAGAGTCAAGTTATTGTGTGAAGACTTAGGAATGTCTGGGTTAAGATTAGAAGTTGTGGAGACCAAGGTTTTATCATGCATATGAAGCCTCCAGGTAGCAGGCTTCAGAGAGAATAGACTGTGTTCTCATCAGGCTTAAAGAATCTGTTCTATTAGTAATTTCAAAAGGGAGGAGAATGCAATGAGGCATGTCTGACCCCCACTTCTCATCATGGCTTGAACTAGTTTTTCGGGTTACCTTTCCAATGCCCTTGTTAAGAGAAGGGATCCATTCAGATGGCTTGGGAGCTTAGAATTTTATTTTTGGTTTATAAACTGGACATTCACATGCACCCTTAACGAAAACTAACTCCAAATAGATCAGAGACCTAACTGTAAATCCTAAAAGGTAACATCAGAGAGAATCCAGATGACTGTGATTTTTTCTTAGATACAACACCAAAAGCACAATCCATTGAAGGAAGATGTTGATAAGTTGTACTTCCTTAAAATTCAAACCTCTGTTCTGTGAAAGCCACCATTAAGAAAATGTTAAGGCCGGCACGGTGGCTCACGCCTGTAATCCCAGCACTTTGGGAAGCCGAGGTGGGCAGATCACAAGGTCAAGTGATCAAGACCATCCTGGCCAACATGGTGAAACCCCAACTCTACTAAAAAATACAAACATTAGCCAGGCATGGTGGCATGTGCCTGTAGTCCCAACTACTCGGGAAGCTGAGGCAGGAGAATTGCTTGAACCTGGGAGGCGGAGGTTGCAGTGAGCCGGGATCGTGCCACTGCACTCCAGCCTAGCAAAAAAAAAAAAAAAGAAAGAAAAAGAAAAGGAAAACGTGAAAACCAGCGATAGAGTGTGCAGTGAATTCCTATCATTTTATGTTGCCTTAGTATGCATTTTGAATGTAAGTGGGTGTTCTCATACAAGAAGCAGGGCTCAACCACCTTTGATGTGGCTTCTAGTCCACCTTCTCCCGATTCCTCAAGGTGGTCGATCCAGATATCTGCCCCATACAGCCACCTCCTGGTGACCCCCTTTCTATGGGATAGCTAGATACAGCCTGCTTGACGCACTCCACTGACCACCACATTCTGCATGGACAACACAGGCATTCCACAGTGGCCACCTCTCAGTCACAGCAGGACTCCAGAATTCATGCCTGCTTGCTGTGAAGCCACTAATTAAAACTTCCCATGAGAAACCTGCTCATTTCACACCTTGGAATTTAATAAAGCCTGGCCCACCAGTCCCTCCCCATATCTCTCTTGCTCGCCACGTGCTGGTTGAGTGTGTGTGTCCAGGATGGCTTCCCCATTTCGCTTGGCCCTGTGAGGCATGCTGTCCTGTTCTCTCTGGGACCTGTAAGTAATACACTGCTCCTGGTATTTCCTGTGTTTTGTTCAGTTACCTCCTCTGTGTCTCACCTGATTCACACACCCAAACCTAACTTCTTTCCTAGTTAGGGCTCTCCTAGACAGTGGCTATGTTGGTAGAAATAAACTGGACATAGGTCAGACCAGAGCCCCAAGGGAATCTGCCAGTATAAACAGGCGTGTTGTGTGAGAAGGACACTTGCTCACAGATCAGACACTTAGGCATTACGCCGTCTGCCAGGATAAAGAAGTAACCCCCGAAAGGCACATTGTAAACACCCACAACCAGATCCGATGGGTGGGGCTCGAGCTTACAGCACTCTACAGAGAGACCTCAAGGCCAGATTGGAAAAAAAAATATTCTCTCTGGAGAAAACTTTGCAAAACACATATCTGATAAAGGACTGTTTTCCAAAATATGCAAAACAAACCAAAAACAATTAAGACTCAACAATAAGAAAACAACCCAATTATAAAATTGGGAAAAAATTTGAACATATTCCTCACCAAAAAAGATATGCAGATGGAAAACAATCATATGAAAAGATGCTCAGCATCATCTGTCATTAGCAACTGAAAACTAAAACAACGAGATACTGCTATACGCCTGTTAGAATGGCTAAAATCCAGACTCGAACAACACCAAACTCTGGAGAGGATATAAAGCAACGGGAACTTTCAGTCACTGCTGGTGAGAATGAAAAATAGCACAATCACTTAGAAGGCCATTTGTCAGGTTCTTACACAACTAAACATTGTTACAAGCAGTCATGTTCCTTAGTATTTACTCAGAGGAGTTGAAAACTTAGGCCCACGCAAAAACCTGCACATGGATGGAAGCCACCAGAACGTTCTTTAGCAGGTGAATGAATAAACTGTGGTACTTCCAGACAATGAAATGTTATTATCCTGTACAGTTTCTGCTGCATGATATTTCTGTGAGAGGCAAAACTGTGGACACAGTAGAACAATCAGTGGTTGCCCAGGGTTAGAAGAGAGGGAAGACTGAACAGGTGGAACACAGGATTTTTAGGTAAGTGAAACTAATCTGTATGATACCATAATGGTGGATACATGTGTGACATGAGAAGAAATATAAGGGGCCGGATGCAGTGGCTCACGCCTGTAATCCCAGCACTTTGGGGTGCTGAGATGGGTGGATCACCTGAGGTTGGGAGTTTGAGACCAGCCTGACCAACATGGAGACACCCTGTCTCTACTGAAAATACAAAATTAGCCAGGCGTGGTGATGCATGCCTGTAATCTCAGCTACTCGGGAGCCCGAGGCAGGAGAATTGCTTGAACCTGGGAGGCGGGAGTTGTGGTGAGCTGAGATCGCACCGTTGCACTCCAGCCTGGGCAACGGGTGAAACTCCATCTCAAACACACAAAAAAGAAATATATACAATCATACACCACTGAATGACAGGGATAGCTTCTAAAAAATGTGTTGTTAAACTATTTCGTTGTGTTCAAACATCATAGAGGGTATGCACCCAAATCTAGATGATATAGCCCACTACACTAGGCTATGCAGATGACAAGAGTCAAATTCTGTCAAATTCAAAAAAATGTGAAGAGTCAAATTCCAAAAATCTTTGAAGAGATTTATTCTGAGTCAAATGTGAGTGACTATGGCCCATGACACAGCCCCAGGAGATCCTCAGGGCATGTGCCCAAGATTGTCAGACTACAGCTTGGTATAGATTTTATCATGAGACATGAGACATCAACCAATACATGTGAGGTATACGTTGGTTTTCGTCTGGAAAGGTGGGACTTCTCAAAGGTGGGGGACAACCTGAAAGCAGGTGGGCTTTCAGGTCATAGGTGGGTTCAAAGATTTTCTAAGTTTATCTAAAGACCTGGAATCAACAAAAGGAAGTGTCTGAGATAAGATTAGGGGTTGTGGAGACCAAGGTTCTTATTATACAGATGAAGCCTCCAGGCCTCCCGGTAGCAGGTTTCAGAGAGACTAGATTGCAAATGTTTCTTATCAGAATTAAAAAGGTACCAGGCTCACTTGGGCATGGTGGCTCATGCCTGTAATCCCAACACTCTGGGAGGCCGAGGTGGGCAGATCACTTGAGGTCAGGAGTTCGAGACCAGCCTGACCAACATTCTAAAACCCCGTCGCTACTAAAAATACAAAATTAGCTGGGTATGGTGTGCGCATGCCTGTAATCCCAGCTACTCAGGAGGCTGAGGCAAGAGAATCACTTGAACCCAGAGGGCAGAGATTGCAGTGAGCTGAGATCGCGCCATTGCACTCTAGCCTGAGCAACAAGAGCGAAACTCCACCTCAAAAAAAGAGGGTACCAGGCTGTTAGTTAATTCTCTTTTAAATCAGGAAAAGGACCTGGAAAAGGAAAAGGATTGTTTACAGAATACAGATTTTCCCCACAAGAGACAACTTTTCAGGGCCATTTCAAAAGATGTCAAAGAAATATATTTTGGGATAAAACACTTATTTATTTCAGGAACTGCTATCTGTCTTGTTGGTATCTTATTGCTACAGAGTCTGTTTTGTCATTTGCAAAGTCTCCATTTTAATGTTAAGGCTGGCCAGATGCACCTGAATCCCCAAGGGAGAAAGGTGTAATGAGGCATGTCCTACTCATGCTTCCCGTCATGGCCTGAAGCAGTGTTTTGGATTTACTTTAGAATGCCCTTGGCCAAGAGGAGGAGTCCATTCTGTTAGCTGGGATTGCTTAGAATTTTACTTTTGGTTTACAGCTACAAGGTAGAGCCTGTTGCTTCCCTAAACTACAAACCTGAATATTAGAGGTGGCGAATATCTGATTTACCGGTGGCAAATCTATATGGAGCAACCTCAGTGCTTGCCTCCTCAGAATAAAGAATTCCAATGAGGGGCATAAAGCAGAACAAGAGACGGAGGCAAGTTTCAGAGCAGGAATGGAAGAGGCTGCCAGAAAGGAAAACTCTTCAGTCAAAAAATTCAGGAACAAAAGGTAAAATGGAAGCAGAAGAACAAAGCGGCCAACCAAGAAACTGAAGAAGACTCACCTATAAAAACAGAGAAACTGAAAACGAGTGCAATCCAGGCTGGGATGAAACAGAGAAGGAAGCCAAATCTGATAACGTCCTGCACTGTCTTACCTGTGGATATCAGTCGGCCTTGTTTTTGAATCCAGAGAAATTGGTTTCCAGCTATTTTATAAATGTAAGCTTCTACAATTCTAGAAATACATTTTTTAATGAAAGAAGAAATCTTTCATTAAAAAATCATCATCTTTTTATTAAAAAAAAGATACGTAGATAAGGGGAAATGCCCATTTTTTGAAGATGCAGAATTAAATGCTGGGTGTTTTTCTGCAGCAACCAGAAAATAGTGAAATGCTGAAATAAGGGAGGTGTTGAATGTTTGGATGTTAAGTTAATAATTCCATAGGTTGTGGAAGGAGAGTTTTTGTATCCTATAATACTACAGAAAAGAAATGGTGATTTGGAGTCACAATCATGAATTTAAATGTTGAAAATATGTTAAATTCCTTCACTTCGATTTCCATGTTGGTTGTCTGTAAAGCAGAAAACGGCTCCCTGAACTTGTCTTCCCTGGCAGAACTGGGCACTTTCTGTGACATATTTGATTACCATAGTCCAGTAAGTCCTAATAATTGTATTAATGTGCTGTGAAGAATTGCGTTTTTTGAGCATATTGTGTATATGGTGCTAAATTATAAATTGGTGTGATTTACTATCTAAGAGCTTATTACTAGCAGAAGACATTGGTGGTTGTTAACATCCCTGTAATGACAAATTGCCTTTAAAATTTAAGCTGGAAAATCTCTGGAATATATATAGTGACCCAACCTATCGAAACCTCTAGGATATAGCAAAAGTGGTGCTAAGAGGAAAGTTCATAGCATTAAATGCCTACATCAAAAAGTCTGAAAAAACACAAACAGACAATCTAAGATCATACTTCATAGAACAGGAGAAACAAGAACAATCCAAACGCAAACCCAGCAGAAGAAAAGAAATCACAAAGATCAGAGCCGAACTAAATGAAATTGAAAACAAAAACAAATACAAAAGATAAGTGAAATGAAAAGCTGGTTCTTCGAAAAGATAAATAAAATTGACAGACCACTGGTGAGATTAACCAAGAAAAGGAGAAGATCCAGAAAAGCTCAATTAGAAATGAAACGGGAGATATTACAAGCAATTCCACAGAAGTAAAAAGATCATTCAAGCCTGCGAGATTGAAATGAGTGCTGGTGCTTTTCACCTAAACAGGGAAATGGGGAAGAAGCAGTATATGGGGTGGGAGGGAGAAGGAGAGGAGGTTGTCCAGGCGTGGGGAGTTGGACGTGCCTGTGGACGCCCGCGGACAAATATCCTGAGGCCGCCTGATGTTTCCTGGGGCCGGGGCGGGGAAGCTGGGGTGGAGACACAGACTTGGGCATTACCGGCAGGCAGGAGGCTGCTGCCGCCAGGAAGAGTGGGCAGTGCCAAGATCAGAGGGCCGGGGTGAAGCCCGCACCATTCCCACGTTTCAGAAGAGGCTGGGAAGGAGGTCAGGGAAGAGCAGCAGGAGGAGGAGGCAGAAAAGCAGGAGGGTGTGGACAGATGGGAGGCGGGAGGAGGAATTCCAGGAGGGAGTGGCCGGGGTGACTGTTCTGAAAGCAGGGCCTGGAAGCCACAGCAGGTCTGGGCTGCAAGGAACCCGAGAGGTCTTTTAGTCTAATCCTCTTTTAGTCTCCATCCCCGTCCGGATGAAGACATCGAGATTCAAAAGTAAAGTCGGTTGCACTGTGACTTCATAGCAGGATACCCTAACTCCTAATTCATAATAAAACAGACATTCTAAATTCAAAATTCTTCCTATTCAGTCACACTGGACTTTCTCCTAGTTTGACAGAATGATTGAGATTTTATTGACTTACTGAAACTGCTGACTTTCCACAGTGTAGTCAAGCTGTACTTCTTAAACCTATTTTTATTGCTATTTAACACATTTTCCTCTAAATAATAACTTCAAAAGCAAAAGAAGTCAAAATCCACTAAAGTTTACTTTTAATTTTAATGTATATAGATTACAGTTCAATAGAACTGAGTTTTAAAAGACAAAAAGTTTAGCTACTTAAAGTAAGAAGTAATTATTTACTAAATTATTTTGCATATGACGACCAGACGAATAGAAACATTTCAGTGTTTAAACTTGATCCTTCTTACAGCCTTGAGGGAACTACCTTTTCCTTATTCCATCTTGTTTTCCGTCACTATGAAACCAGAAAAATATCATCTTTCAAGACTGCAAATTGTTTATTAACGTGTGAAATTGTTGAGAAATATTGTTTGGGGGCTGGGTGTGGTGGCTCACGCCTTATAATCCCAGCACTTTGGGAAGCCAAGGTGGGTGGATCACCTGAGATCAGGAGTTCGAGACCAGCCTGGCCAACATGGTGAAACACTGTCTCTACAAATAATACAAAAATTAGCCAAGCATGGTGGTAGCCGCCTGTAATCCCAGCTACTCAGGAGGCTGAGCAGGAGAATCACTTGAACCCAGGAGGTAGAAGTTGCAGTGAGCCAAGATTGCACCATTGCACTCCAGCCTGGGCAAGAAGAGTGAAACTCTGTCTCCTACCCCCACCCCCCAAAAAGAAAGAAATATTATTGGAAAGTGTTATCTTACTACATTTATAAACATAAAGTTGTACTTTTTTGGTGTGTTGTTGTTGTTGTTTTGAGACACAGTTTTACTCTGTCGCCCAGGATGGAGTGCAGTGGCACTATCTTGGCTCACTGCAAACTCTGCCTCCTGGGTTCAAGTGATTCTCCTGCCTCAGCCTCCGGAGTAGATGGGACTACAGGTGCGCGCCACCACGCCCAGCTAATTTTTGTATTATTAGTAGAGGTGGCGTTTCACCATGTTGACCAAGCTGGTCTTGAACTCCTGACCTCAAGTGATCCACCCACCTTGGCCTCCCAAAGTGCTGGGATTACAGGCATGAGCCACCACATCCGGCTAAAGTTGCATTTTTACAGACAAGTTGGAATTACAAATTGTAACCTGTTTGAAAATGTATACAAATATACGTATATGAATACAACAATGGGGAAAGAAAGCCACAATTATGAAAAATTCTTTCATATGAGAAATAATCTTATATGAAAATGTCTTTCATATAAGATTATTTCAGTTGACTAATATAATAAAACAGTTTTGTAACTGTTTTATTATAGTGGTCAGTTCTTTTTTCACTTAATTGGTTAACGTCATGTACACTCTGCCCATGTCAGATAAAACTTTATATGATCTAAATAGCAGAAAATTATAACAACTGCTGGCTTTTTTTCCCATAAAAAGAACCAAATGAAAAAACTGTTTGGAAATAAACCATTTCATTTATTCAAAAGTTACTTTTGCCTCAGGGATCCAGGAAATTTGGTTCTAGAGCTCTGCACTTCTAGAAGAAACACTGTTACAAATCAAGGCTCTCAACCTCAGCACTATTGAGGTTTGGGGCATCTGAATAACTCTGTTGTGGGGGCTGTCTGGTGGGCTGTGGGAGGTGTAGCAGCCTCCCTGGCCTCCACCCACTAGATACCAGTAGCACCCTCTCCGATTTTGTGACAACCAAATGTCCCCTGGGGGCAAAATTGTCCTTAGTTGAGAAACATTTGTAGAATAGCATATCCATGCTCAGGTGGGGGCAGTCTTACATGTGCTGGGGATGGGCCCATCAGTGCCAGAGCCTGATTGGCACAATTAAAGCCCCGATTAGGAGTGGTCGAATATAAATGTTCCCAACAATCCAAAGTTTTGCCCAGATGGGCGATGAGTTCTTCAGCAAATAGGTTTTAAATGCTATGCCTTAATTTGGGTGTAAGTGGTTAATGGAGTGTAAGGCTGTTTGCCAATTGAAATGTCTGTGGCTAAGGTTGGAGCTCTGACATCAGCCTACATGCAGATCCTCTAATTTGGCCAATTACCATGTGCTGTGTGGCTGGTGACCGGCAAGCAAGGGGAGTCTACAGGTTGTAGGGCTTGCATTAGCCAAACCTGATGGCATGTGGCTCACGTGGCATGTGACAAATCTCAGCATTTGTCATGGCTAGTTGAAACAACAACTTCCTTGGTAAGTCTGGGCCTCTGAATTACAAACCAATGAAAGCACCTAGATTAACAGCAGTCAGTAGTGCTTGTGGTGTGCACACACACGGGCATATTTTTTATTTTGCTTTCTTGGGGAGTGGTAGAAGTTTTAGGTTCAAATGAGTCCCCTATCAGGTGAGCAACTGCCTGGCCCCAGGGACACTATGGCTAAGGGGTCCCAGGAGAGTATGTGCTTTTGGCCTGGCCTCCAATCCTTACGGGATGGAGGGTAGAATGAAAATTTATGCAAATGAGGGAAATCATAATTAAGGAGCCTCATATATAATGAATTCTTACATACACGAAGAGGAGACATATTCCCCCTTCTATATAAGAAAGGAAGATAGGAAAGATTTTTCTTTTTTGTTTTTTGAGATGGAGTCTCACTCTTGTCACCCAGGCTAGAGTACAATGGCACGATCTTGGCTCACCAGAACCTCTGCCTCCTGGGTTCAAGCGATTCTCCTGCCTCAGCCTCCTGAGTAGCTGGGATTACAGGCATGTGCCACCACATCCAGCTAATTTTGTATTTTTAGTAGAGACAGGGTTTTTCCATGTTGGTCAGACTGGTCCCAAACTCCTGACCTCAGGTGATCCGCCAGCCTCAGCCTCCCAAAGTGTGGGGATTACAGGTGTGAGCCACTGCGCCCAGCCTGGGAAAGATTTTTCTTCAAGTTGGTGTAAGGTGTGAGTTGGCTGAGTGGCTTGAATCAAGAGAAATTAAAGTCTGGGGCAAGACAGTGACCCACTTCCCAGACTGAAACTTGAACAGGACTTGCTTGAGGAGACTGCTGTATCTCTCAGTCAGAGCAGCTACCTGGGACTTATCAGGGATATTAAATTTCTATGGAATGCCTTTTCCAAGAGCCCAGCATGTTTTGAGAAGTGCACTGCATGCCTTGGTTACTAACAGTAGTGTCTAACTTGGACGAAGATAAGGAGTGTCCTGGCAAGACCTTGCATTGCGGCCTCAGTACATGCAGAAACGTGTCGTTTTCTGCATTTTGGGAATACATCAGGCAAGAGATTCCAAGAGTTTTTTTACCCTGAAAGGGACAACTCCTAGGCAATGGCCCAAGAATTTGCAATGTCTGTGGAGATGGGGCCATCTGTTGGCCAGGACACCCAGTCCTGACTGGCTGAGCTGTCTCATCCGTTATCGGGGACATTCTAAGGGATGGAAAGCAGCGACCTTCCGCGGAGCACCATCATCTTTATGAGGGAGGGTCACAAGTTCAGGGGCTGTGAGAGCCTCTCTCTGTTTCCACGACCGTCCAGGGCTGGGCGTGGTGGCTCACACCTGTAATCCCAGCACTTTGGGAAGCCAAAGCGGGAGGATTGCTTGAGCCTGGAGTTCAAGACCAGCCTGGGCAATGTGGTAAAACCCAGCCTCTACCAAAAATACCAAAAAAAAAAAAGTAGCCGAGCATGGTGGTGCACATGTATAGTCCCAGCTACTGGAGAGGCTGTGGTGGAAGGAACACTTAAGCCCAGAGGTTTGAGGCTGTTGTAAACTGATGGCACTACTGCATGCCAGCCCTGGACAGCAGAGAGAAACCCTGTTTACAAAGAAAAAAAAAGGCAGTATTAGCCACATATTTTTATTCCAACGGAGTATAGCACAAGGCTGGAAGGGGCAGTTTCCTGCATCAGAAGCCTTTGGGCAACTTATGGCCATTGTAGGTGGTCCATAGCCTACAGGAGAGTCCTGAGAAGAGGTTGTCAACGCCTTTGTAGTAAAAGAGTTTTGGAGGCACCAATGGAGTGCCTGTTGATTTTAATTTGCACAGACTTATAGGCTTCTTTTGTGAAAGCCCCATTTAAGGTGGACTGCTTTGTAAGAAGCAGCAGCAGTGAGTTGAAGGAAAACATGTAAATAGGAAGTATGTTGCCACCAGAACTCCAAAAGCCCTAAGTGTTGGCTTTGTATGCCCTTAATGAATGTGTCAAATGAATAGCCTAGGAAGAGGAAGCCATACCTGTGCTCCTGGGAGAAAACAGATGTACTTAAGATCCTGTCTGCCAGGACTGTGCATGGTGGCAAAACTGTGCACCCTGCGGAGTACTGTGTCCTTTCAGGGTAAAGGCAGACTCTGGCTGAGAGGCTGTGGAAAGAGGCAGAATGCAGAACGTGCATACTATAGCCAAATCTATAGTATCAAAACGTTTGCTGGTTGTTGATTGGATGGGGTCAGTGATTTTAATAAAACTGGGTAATGTGTGTGAGAGCTAATGGATGGGACCGCAGGATTAAGGTTGGTGTCATTGCCATGAAATGTCATTTATTTTTTCTGGGTGTAAGAACTGGAAAAGTGAAAAACGGGACTGTTTAGTGGAGAAAGAAGGGGGATAATCATCTTTTTACGAATTAGATTTTATATAATACGTTTCAATCCTTGAAGCCCCTGTTTTAATTTATATTAATTTACGGAGAATCTGTGGGGTCTATTTTATCGAGCCAATTTGTAAGTGTCAAAGACTTTATTTTATTTTGTTATTCATTGTGTTGGAGCAACTATGCCAAATCCAAGACATTTTGGGCAATGACTACTTTCACTATAGGAAATTTAGGCAAGGCTGCAGTTACAGTGAGGCATACCTAATTTTCCTCTATTTTCTATTCAGTGACTTTTCTAAGATTATACGAGCATACCACGATTTTTTTTTTTTTTTTTGATACGGAATCTTGCTCTGTTGCCAGGCTGGAGTGCAGTAGCGTGATCTCGGCTCACTGCAACCTCTGCCTCCTGGGTTCAAGCGATTATCCTGCCTCAGCCTCCTGAGTAGCTGGGATTGTAGGCACGTGCCACCACACCTGGATCATTTTTGTATTTTTAGTAGAGAAGGATGTTTCATCATGTTGGTTGGCCAGGATGGTCTCAATTTCCTGACCCGGTGATTCATCCGCCTCAGCCTCCCAAAGTGCTGGGATTACAGGCATGAGACACCATGCCTGGCCACCATGATTAAATTTAATAGGATTCCAAGATGTAACCATAATTCAATCCACAGCTTTGATTAATGCTATGAAGTTTTGTTAATTGGCTTATGTTAGCCAATGTTTAAGTTGATTTAGAACCTATGTTGTAGAGGCACAGAAGCCAATTAGTGCCACCTTTTTGTTGTTAGATAAATTATTGTTATTTTTTGAGATGCAGTCCTGTTCTGTCACCCAGGTTGGAGTGCAGTGGTGCGATCTCCCACTGCAAACTCTGCCTCCCAGATTCAAGTAATTCTTTTGTCTCAGCCTCCTGAGTAGCTGGGACCACAGGCATGTGCCACCACACCTGGCTAATGTTTGTATTTAGAGACGGGGTTTGTGGTAGAGACAAGGTTTCAAGATGTTGCACAGGCTGGTCTAGAACTCCTGAGCTCAAGGAATCCTTACCTTGGCCTCCCAAAGTGCTGGGATTACAGGTGTGAGTCACTGCACCCTGCCAAATTATTTTAATATACAAATTTTGGATTTCCACATATATATACACACATAGTAATTTATTAGGGCTTAGGAAGGGCAGGAATAGTGTTCTCTCTCTCTCTCTCTTTTTTTTTTGAGATGGGATCTCACTGTGTTGCCCAGGTTGAACTTCAACTCCTGGCCTCAAGCAATCTACCCACCTCAGCCTGGGAGCTGAAGCTCCTTTTAAAGATTAAACACTCTGCCACTGTCTCCCAGAGTGTGATCGCTTGTACCCATGGCTGAGGGATGAATGGGGGCAGCAGCAAGGCAAGCCACAACACAAGAGACTAGGGCCAGAGCAACATTTTTTGTGGGGTACCATGGCCCCCAAGCTGGATGCCCCCACACTGTCTCCGCATGTGGCTCATGTCTGAGGAACTCTGAAGCCTATCCTCCCTCGCATCCACAGAGCGGGCTGGAAGGTCCGGAAAAAGGATAGCTCAGTGTCCCCACCGCGCGTCAGTGCTGCCTGGTTACCTGGTCAGGCCTGTCTCTGGCACTAGGAGGGAAGTCACACCTCGCTCCCTTCAGAGGAGCCTTTTGTGAACTCAGCCAGTCAGTGCCAAAAAGGGGTTCACCCGGAGTTACTGTCCTGAAACTTAGGCAAGTCGCTCAGCTCAGACCAGAACTCAGGGAGGACCCAGGTTTTGAGCTCTGAATTGAGAATGCAAGGAACAGCAGGAAGCACATCCAGCAGGTGGCAGCACCTTCCCAGGCCGTCGCTGCCCTCTGGTGGCCCCAGTGGGCCGGCCTGGAGCGGTCTAGCGGCATGTCATTACAGCTCGATCCCAAATAGCCCACTCGCTCCGTACGTTGTTCTATTTCTTTTCTCTTTTTCTTTTCTTTTCTTTCTTTTTCTTTCTTTCTTCTCTCTCTCTCTCTCTCTCCCTCCAACCCCCCCCCACCTTTCTTTTTGAGATGAAGTCTCACTTTGTTGTCCAGGCTGGAACACAATGACCTCACTGTAGCCTCCACCTCCTGGGTTCCAGCGATTCTCCTGCCTGAGCCTCCAGGGTAGCTGGGACTACAGGCACGTGCCACCATGCCCAGCTAATTTTTGTATTTTTTTTAATTGCATTTTAGGTTTTGGGGTACATGTGAAGAACATGCAAGTTTGTTGCATAGGTACACACATGGCAGTGTGATTTGCTGCATTCCTCCCCTTCACCTATATCTGGCATTTCTCCCCTAATTTTTGTATTTTTAATAGAGATGGCATTTCACCATGTTGGCCAGGCTGGTCTCAAACTCCTGACCTTAGGTGACCCACTCACCTCGGCCTCCCAAAGTACTAGAATTACAGGTATGAGCCACCGCACCTGGCCTAAATATATAAATCTTTTTATAAATTCATGTTTTTAAATATAAATATGTTTCTTTCTTCAGTAATAAACCTTAGCTCCCTGTAACTTTTTTACTCTATAAACTCTTTCTTGTTTTTTAACTCTTGACTGTTAAAACACAAACACATCGTACAGCTATACACACAAAAAAATTTTTTTAAACAGGGTCTCACTCTGTCACTCAGGCTGGAGTGCAGTGGTGCCGTCTCAGTTCACTGAAGCCTTGACCTCCCAGGCAGGCTCAAGCAGTCCTCTTGCCTCAACCTCCCAAGGAGCTGGGACTACAGATGCATACCACCACACTGGGCTAATTTTATTTTTCCTAGAGACGAGGGCTTACTATGTTGCCCAGGCAGACTCTATTTATGATCTCAAACTCAGGAGCTCAAGTGATCCTCCAGCCTGTCTCTCAAAGTATTGTAATTACAGGTGTGAGCCACTGTGCCCAGCTGTGTTATCTTTTAGAGTTTGATCGTTTTATTTTACATTTAGGTCTGTGATTCCTGTGAGGTCTGTATGTAAGAGTTTTTTTTTGTACGTGGATGTGCAGTTGATCCAGTATTATTAGTTGAAAAGACCATCTTTGCTCCATTGAATTGCCTTTACACCTTTGTCAAAGACAAGTTGACTCCATTTGTGTGGATCTATTTCTGGGATCTCGATGGTATGTCATAGATCTATTTCCCTAATCTTTCATCAATATATACTGTCTTGATTACTGTCTTGATAGTAAATATCGAAGTTGTATAGTATTAGTTCTCTGACTTTATTATTCTCCTTCAATATTTTTGTTGACTATTCTGGGTCTTTTGTCTTTCCATATAAACCCTAGAATCAGTTTGTTGATACCTACAACATAACTTGCTGGAATTTGATTGGGATTGTGTTGAATCTGTAGATCAAGTCTGGAAAAACTGAAATCTTGCCAATGTTGAGTCTTTTTATTCACAAACATGGATTCTTTCTCAACTTATTCAGATCTTTTTTGATGTCTTTCAACAGAGTTTTGTGGTTTTCTTTTCTTTTTATATCAGGGTTCTCCAGAGAATGTAGTTTTCTTCATATAGATCTTGTACTTGGTTTGTTAGATTTCTACCTAAATCTTTCTTTCTTTTTGGTGCTCATGTAAACGACAGTTTGTTTTAAACTTCAAATTCCAATTGTTCATTATTGGCATGTAGGAAGGCAATTGATTTTTGAATGTTAACCTTGTATCCTGAAGGCTTACTGTAATTGTTCAGCAGTTTTAGGACTTCTCTGGATCCTTTAGGATTTTTTACATAGATAGTCATGCAATGTACAACAACAACAAAAAAAGAAAGATGCTTTTGTTTCTTCCTTTCCAATCTATTTACAGTCAGCTCTTCATATATATCGGTTCTGCATCCACGAATTCAACCAATCCCGGATCAAATTATTTGGGAAAAAAATTTTTTTTAAATACAAGTTAAAAAAATACGCCATAACAACTCTTTTCATAGTATTTACAATGAATTAGGTAATATAATCTAGAGATAATTTAAAGTTTGTGGGAGGGTGTTGCATACGTTACATGCAAATATGACACCATTTTATATAAGGATCTCTGTATTGAAGATATACTCATTAGATCGAAGGATCCATGGATTTGGGTATGACTGGCAGGTCCCTGGAATCAATCCCCATAGACACCCAGGGACAGTTGTGCTTCTTTTTCCCTTTTCTTGTTTTATTGTGTAAGCTAGGACATCCCAACAACGTTGAGTCTAAATGGTTTGAGGGGGGATATCCTTGCGTTATTCCTGATGTTACCAGGAAAGCATCAACTTTCTCACCCTTAGTATGAGGTTAGCTGTGGGGTTTTGGTAAATATTTCTTAACAAATTAAGGAAATTACCCTTTGTTCCTGATTCGTGGATAGTTTTTTTTTTTTAATCCTCGAATGAGTATTGAATTTTATTAAATAATTTTCTACATCAATTTATATGATCATTAGTTTTTTTATTCTTTAGCATGTTAATGTGATAGATTGCATTAACTGATCTTCAAATGGTGAACCAGGCTTGCATGCCTGAAATAAATTCCACTGGGTCATGCTGTATAATATTTTTAATACATTGCTGGATGTGATTTGCTGATATTTTGCTGTGGATTATTCTGTCTGTGTTCATCAGTGATAATGGTCTATAGTTTTCCTTTCTTGTCATGTTTTCAGTTTTTATATTAGGGTAATACTGGCTTCATAGGATGAATAAGGAGTTATTCTCTCTTCTTTTATATTCTAGAAAAGATTGTAGAAAATCAATATAATTTCTTCCTTACATGTTGGTAGAATTCACCAGTGAATTTATTTGGGCCTGCTCCTTTCTGTTTTGGAAGTTTGTTGGGTTTTGTTTTGTTTTTGATTTTGTTTTTGTTTTTTTGAGGCAGGGTTTCACTCTGTCACCCACGCTGAGTGCAGTGGCACTATCATGAGTCACTACAGCTTCAACCTCCCAGGCTCAAGCGATCCTGCAACCTCAGCCTCTCAAGTAGCTGGGACTGCAGGCACATACCACCACGCCCAGCTAATTTTTTTAGTTAGTGTGGAGACAGGGTCTTACTATGTTGCCCAGGCTGGTCTTGAACTCCTAGACTCAAGGGATCCTCCTGCCTTGGTCTCCCAAAGCGCTGTAATTACAGGTGTGAGGCACCATGCCCAGCTGGAAGACTATTGATTCAACTTCAGCAGATTTAGTTCTATTTAGATTACCTTTGTCTCTTCTGAGAGTTTGGATAGATTGTGTCTTACAAGGAATTGATCCATTTTATCTAGGCCATCAAGTGTGTGGACATAGAGTTGTTCATAATAATCCTTTATTATCCTGTTAATGTTCATGGGATCACGATGGCCCATCTTTATTTTCTGATGTTAGTATTGTTTCTACCATCTTTCTTCCTTAGCCTGCCTAAAGGTTTATCAAGTTTATTGGTCTTTTCAAAAAACCAACTTTTGGGTTGATTTTCTGCTTTCAATTTCATTGATTTCTGTTCTAGTTTTTAGTCTATTTCTTTTTGTCTGCTTATTTGGATTTCTGTTCTAATTATTATTATTATTTATTTATTTATTTACATCTGCTTATTTTGGATTTCTCTTCTGCTAGTTTCCTCAGGTAAATTGGAAACTAGATTATTGATTTTAGATATTTCTTTTTTCTAATATGTTCGTTTAGTGCTATGAATTTCCGTCTAATCATGGTTTCTACTGCATTCCACAAATTTTGAAAAGTTGTATTTGCATTTTTATTTAATTCAAAATACTTTTAAACTTTTCTTGAGACTTATTCCTTGACCCACGTGTTATTTAGAAATGTGTTGTTTAAGAACGGAAAATCAAACATCACATGTTCTCACTTATAGGTGGGTGTCAAACAATGAGAACACATGGACACAGGGAGGGGAACATCACACACTGTGGTCTGTCAGGGGGAAACAGGGGAGGGGCAGCGGGGGGGGGAGTTAGGAAGAGATAGCATGGGGAGAAATGCCAGATACAGGTGATGGGGAGGAAGGCAACAAATCACACTGCCATGTGTGTACCTATTCAACAATCTTGCATGTTCTTCACATGTACCCCAAAACCTAAAATACAATCTAAAAAATAAATAAATAAATAAATAATAAATGTATTGTTTAATCTCCAGTATTCTGGGATTTTCCAACTATCTGTTTGTTTTTTAACTTTAATTTCATTGTGGTCTTATAGCAAACTTTGTATGATTTCTAGTCTTGTAAATATGTTAAGGTAGGTTTTATGGCCCAGAATGCGGCGTATCCTGTTGAATAACCTGCATGAATTTGAGAAGAATACTTACTCTGCTGTTGTTAGAAAAAATGTTTACAATGTCAGTTACATCCAGTTGATTGATGGTTCTGCTCAGTACAGCTATGACCTCACTGATATTCTGCCTGTTAGATTTATCAGTTACTGATATACTGGTGTTGATGGCTCCAGCTATAACATGGAATTCAGGTATTTCTCCTTGTATTCTATCTGTTTTTGCTTTATAGTTTGATGTGGAGATCTGACGCCTTTATAGCCATGTGATATCATACAAATTCAGCATGAGAAACACAACTTCATATCGGGACACATAACACCGAGCCAAACGGTGCTACGAGAACAGAAGTAACATAAGATAGTTCTAACTCATGGGACTTAAAATCTACATCACAATATAAAACTCAAGAAAACAAAAAATGAAGAGGCAAGGCAGTGCCTAATCAAGCAGGTCCCAGAGACGTTCAAAGAAGGGGAAGTCACAGAAGGAGGACAGTGAGATCTCGGTGGATGAATAAGACAATGGGCAATGACGGGGCACAGTCCGTTCAGAGACGCTGGCAATTCCATTCTACATTTTACCCACATTTATAATTTTGAACTAGTTCTCTGGTGTTGGGAGAAATAGACCTAAGGTAGGGCAATGATTTATTTTAAAAATAAGTATGCTTTAAAATATTGCACCAAGCAGTCTACCCCAAATCACAGAATAATTACTTATCAATTTGTTGATTAATTTATTCATAGCCACACATTTTTTTTTTCTAGAAACAAAGTTCCACATACTGTTTGTATATCAATCAGGCCACAATATAACAGAAACGCTATCACCCCAGAAACACCCCACCACACAGGACAAGACCATTTTGGAAAGCTATGGAGACAGACACTTCTCCTCCCTCTAACTTCTCAGTGAAGACCCTCCCTCTGTTCAAGTCCAATGGCGTGGATTTCACCATGGTTGCCATCCACAGCAAAGGTTGGCTGGCGAAGATTTATTTGATCATGTCTGGGGGTAGTAGTGGAGAAAGAAGAACTCATTAGCACAGAACTGAGCTCACCTGCAAGAAGTAAACTTGTCTGTTACTGTTAGACAGGTTCACAGGAGAAGGTTCTAGGCCCTGGGGCCACAGTGGAAAAGGTTTTCACCAGGAGAATAACACACAACTTGTTCTTACTACAGAAGTATTCCTAATTCATTATGTACGTAATACCTTGGAAACCTACAGGGATAAAAATAGGAGGCTCTAGGACATCATGAATACACTCTGTCATCAGTGTGGCTCAAACTATACAGTAACACTAATAAAAAGACATAGGCTTAGTGTGAGTCGGAGGTGTGATGAACTGGAGGAATCAGCTTAGGAAATGGAGCTAGAAATGGCCCACTGTTATACAGGAGCTCACAGGACAGGGCTCAGCCACAGCCTGGGTCTCCTGAATCTCGAGCTATTCATCCTTCAGGACATGACATTGATAATGAGGAGGCGGAGGCAAGGCCCCAATGTTTAAAACAAATAAAAAACTCCCCCCAACTTTATTTATATCATTTATGCCCAAAAGTCATGGGGTGGCAGCACTCCCCTGCAATATCACACCATCATTTCCAGGCCTTTTTTCTCAAATAACTGTGCAGACTGTGGATTGGGAGAACAGGGAGACTGTGTGAGGGAGGGAGACTGAACAGGCCGTACTAAAATTAAAACATTTTCCTACATCCTTAAAAAAAAAAAAAAAAAGGAATAGATACAGCGGCGCGCAGTGGCTCACGCCTGTAATCCCAGCACTGTGGGAGGCTGAGGCAGGTAGATCACCTGAGGTCAGGAGTTTGAGACCAGCCTAACCAACATGGTGAAATCTCGTCTCTACTAAAAATACAAAATTAGCCAGGCATGGTGGTGCATGCCTGTAGTCCTAGCTACTCAGGAGACTGAGGCAGGAGAATTGCTTGAACCTGGGAGGTGGAGGTTGCAGTGAACCGAGATCACACCACTGCACTCCAGCCTGGGTGTCAGAGCAAGACTCCATCTCAAAAAAAAAAAAAAAAAAGAAAGAAAGAAAACAAAAAAAGAAAAAAGATCAGTACTTCAAGGTGACTGCACAGAGTAGCTTGAATTTTGGGGACTCTTTTACTGTTTGAGAACAGATCCCTCCTATGCCCTGCCCAACCTCTAAAGGGGTAACATTTTTCCAAATGCTACTGAAAGTCAGCTATACACCCCCATGGTGAGTGTGTCATTTCAATAATGTGCAGGACAGTATCAAGGCCCAGTGGAACCCATCGGGTGGGATTCAACACAGGGCCAACACCAGAGCAAGTTGAGCTGCTCCCCTCCCCATACTTCTATTCTCAAGTGAGGCAAGCTGAGGTCTAATCACGGGGAAGACAGGAGGGAAAGGCAGACTCAGCTGCCACAGGCAGTCATGCAGGTCAAACATTGCAAACCCTAAGGGCAATCTCAGATAACCTACAAATCTACAAAATGACATTTTCTACGAGTTCTCTTTCTCAACCAACAACTATGTACATTTCTTATTGAATGGTAGAATACACGTGTAATAATAACTGCCCGCCTTAGAGCAGTGCCTATTGAATGAAAGATAGTAAATTAACATTAATTTCTTTTTCCTTCTTTTAGGGGAGGTGGGGAGTCCTACTCAGCCAACTGTTTTAAAGGTACAATTTTCTTTATTAAGGTACAATTTCCTTTAAAGGTACAATTTCCCTGGAATCTGTTAATTGAGCTATCACTCCAGCATACGGAATCAGGGCTAGGAGCAACCATTGCCAGCTGCATTTGTGAGCGACCTAAGCTGATTTACCATTATCATGATGATGACTTTACAAATCTATTCAGTATTTTATGTATTTAATGCTCTTAATGCTGGGTTGGGTTACAATAGTGGTTAGCTGCGCTAATTAGTTGAATTCATAGAGAAGTATTTGGAGTTACTTATGAGAGGATCATATGCAAATTAATGCTAAGTGCATGTAAATAGGTTTCTAGTTCCAAATGTTGCCTCTAGGAAAAAGAAAATCCACAGCACAATTGCCCCATGCTCCCCACACCCCACTCTAACCATCTGATGACACTGGCACATGGGATGCCAATCATGACGACAAAGCAAACCCTGCTGCTATGAGGGCACTCAGGTCACCCAAATGGCCACCAGGCTCCAGTGTTCCTGAAGAGGGTGGAGGGAGAAGGCTGCTGCTCCTGGAACTCCAGGCTTTAACAAGGGTGACACAGGAGGGAGGAAAGGAGGAGCCCGGCTGTTTCTCTGAGCCCCAGGCCACTCAGTCTCTAATCCTGGCTGGTGCCAGTTAGGGAAGGAGACCAGACCTGCCCTGACTAAGGACCTGCAGGTAGATCTCAGAGCAGACACGCTGAATCCTGGGGAGAGCAGCCACAGGGGCCAGGCTCTGTCTGCAGAGCTGACACAACTGCCCTGTGCTGGACGTTAATGATTTGCTTCAGGGAAAGGCAAAGTGGAGGCTCCTCACCAAGTGTCAGGGCCCCTGCTCTAGAATCTGTGACTGCTCTACCCGGAACAGAAGAAATGGCCTTTCAGTCACCAGCTGGGTACCTTGAGTTTGCTCTGGGGCTACGCATAAACTCTGAACCCAGTGAGTTGCACATCAGCAGAACGGGAGGCAGAGCAGGCTGTCCACTGACAGCTTGGGAAATAAATAACGCTGCGCTCAGCCATCCTGGGCCTGGGTCTCCCTTGGGGTTTGTTGGCTTATTAGGATGAATTAAGAAGTAAGAAATTCTCATGTCAGAAAATGAGTGTGCATATTCCAAACTCTCATTATCTTTTACCAAACAGTCTTATGCAAGTTTCGTGTCTATGGATATGGTTGACTTTCTTACCTTTTTTTTTGAGACAGAATCTCACTGTGTCACCCAGGCTGGAGTGCAGTGGTGTGATCTCAGCCCATTGCAACCTCCACCTCCCAGGTTCAAGCAATTCTCCTGCCTCAGGCTCCTGAGTAGCTGGAACTACAGCGCACGCCTCCACACCCAGCTAATATGGTATTTTTAGTAGAGACGGGCCTTCACTATGTTAGCCAGGCTGGTCCTGAACTCCTGACCTCATATGATCCACCTGCCTTGGCCTCCCAGAATGCTGGGATTATAGGCATGAGCCACTGCACCTGGCTTTTTTTTTTTTAAAGTAGTTTTTCAGGGGAGGGCGGGGCAGAAGTAAGAAGCAGTTGGCACTATAAGGAAGTGTTGGAGACTGTTATGGAAAGTGTTCATTATCTTAAGGCAAGTAACAGATGATTATCTTTCAGACAGAACACTGGAGCAGCAGCCTTTGCTGGTCACGAAACCATATCTACATAGTGTCTGAATCCAGTGTTACTTGATACGTTTAATTCTACCAAGGTCTTCTAATAATATTTTCTTTTAAGCAGTTGAATTATATCTTCAGATTATTATTATTATTATTATTTTTGAGACAAAGTCTCGCTCTATCACCAGGTGCCAGGCTGGAGGGCAGTGGCGTGATCTTGGCTCACTGCAACCTCCACCTCCCGGGTTCAAGCAATGCTCCTGCCTCAGCCTCCCAAGTAGCTGGGACTACAGGCGCGCGCCACCACACCCAACTAATTATTGTATTTTTTAGTAGAGACGGGGTTTCACCATGTTGGCCAGAATGGTCTTGATCTCTTGACCTCGTGATCTGCCTGCCTCGGCCTCCCAAAGTGCTGGGCTTGCAAGTGTGAGCCACCAGCGCCCGGCCATATCTTCAGATTATTAAAGGCTAATCCTAATGTGGAACTGAAGATAAAGTTTTGAGTAGATCAAGGTCAACTAATATCATCTCTTTTCCAAGGGAGGAGCCAGGAGTGCTGGAGTCAGGAAAGTTCATCTTCGTGTGTGCCAGGGAGACTGGATAGGAAACAGGAAGCACTGGGAGAGACAGATTGGAAAACGCAAAGTGGATGACTTGATTCATGATTATGTGGGTGTAGAGAAGCAAGCTACAAGCTTAATTGAAAGGCAAGTTTCTATCATCTGTAGAAAGCTACCGTCAACAGGACTTCCCTTTTGCCCAAGGCATTGTAAAAACAATGAAGTCTTCTTGGAAAAAAATTATATCTAACTTTCCCCAAGGAGACTACTTAAAAATTTATGTTTCTTCCAAACTATGTAATTATTTTAACTGCTGTAGAAGAAAAGAGAAAATGTTCACAATATATTCAGTTGTAACCAGGTGATAAAAACTCTATGTTGTAAAACCCTTTTTTAAAAAATATTATGTGGGGCCGGGCACGGTGGCTCACGCCTGTAATCCCAGCACTTTGGGAGGCCGAGGCGGGTGGATCACGAGGTCAAGAGATCGAGACCATCCTGGTCAACATGGTGAAACCCCGTCTCTACTAAAAATACAAAAAATTAGCTGGGCATGGTGGTGCATGCCTGTAATCCCAGCTACTCAGGAGGCTGAGGCAGGAGAATTGCCTGAACCCAGGAGGCGGAGGTTGCGGTGAGTCGAGATCGCGCCATTGCACTCCAGCCTGGGTAACATGAGTGAAACTCCGTCTCAAGAAAAAAAAAAAAAATTATGTATATGAATATGCATAGTAAAAATGGGAAATATATTGAGAAAAAGGAAAAAAGACTGAACAAAACTCAAAAGAACTATTTTTAACATTGAAAGCCATTTTTAATCAATGGTGAAGTTTCTCAAAGTCCACCACCATGAAGCATATAGGAAGTTAAAAGAACCAGGTGTGTTTGCCAGAGCTTCCTAACAAACTCATTCCTGCAGCACGTCTCTCAACATGGTGCTCTCAAGAGGCAGGGGTGAGGCAGGGGAGGGAGGGGATCTGTTCTTGGTGGAGAGCCATGTGACTCTCCCTCCCTGTACAGGGTGACCTTAGTGCACTTCTTCCTAGAAGGGCACTGAGACTCGGGGGCTGCCAGCCAAGCCTGGAAAGGCTCGAGTCCATCATTCACTTCATCAGGTTGTGGTGGTAAACAGCCAAGTTTCCTCAAACACTGTCCACAGTGGATTGTATACCTATGTTTGAGGTCCCTGAATGCGTACTCTTCACACGTTGGTAAATGGAAATGAATTTCACCAAAATTGCTCAACAATTATATCACCCACATGTTAAAAAACAAAGCAAAACAAAACAAAAAAATCTTCAGAAGCAGAACAAAAACTGAGAAAGGGAGGGGATGATGGTTGAGAGGGGATCCACATTTTCCCAGAATAGCAGGATGGAATTGAATTGTAACAAACACTTTGGTAGAAAATCATAGTCTCTTGCCCACAACAATCCCTAAAAGGGGCACCAATTGACAGGAAAGGGAGGAGAAAGATGGAATAGTTTATAAATTAATCAGCAAAGAAAATAAACTAAATTCCAGAAGCAAATTCCCAACCAGTTTCAAGCAGGTGAAATATATATGCATTACTCTTGCTCTTCTGAATAATTATGCAATCTGTACACTAGAATCTTGCATTCCAGAGCCAGGGATAGCTGTGAAAAGTCCTTGGCGAAGCCAGCTTCCTTCCAGCTCACCCCTCAGGCCCAGCAGGGATGGATGAGTTTTCCCACCAGGTCATTCCACTGTGTCCTCTCAGTTGGTGGCAGGAATCCTGGTAAGATTCTGGATGGAAGCTGGATATTTATATTTTAACAGAAACTCATGATGAAAAGCCTTCAAGACTTAAAAGCATAAGTCACTAATTATGAAATTTGGGGTATAAGGAAAGCAATAGGAGTTTTTTTCATCATCTCTTGAATCATATGCAAAACTAGCCCCCAGCTTCATAAGGCCAACTCTAACTATCTCTATTTCTCAAAGAAGGGTAAGTCCAAGACATCATAAAAGACTAGTTTATGGGCCGGGCGTGGTGGCTCATGCCTGTAATCCAAGCACTTTGGAGGCCAAGGCAGGCGAATCACCTGAGGTCGGGAGTTCAAGACCAGCCTGACCAACATGGTGAAACCACGTCTTAAAAAAAAACTAGTTTATGTGACATCATCCTTGATCCAACTGGGCTTTTTCACTTTAGATGACCCAGTAGGTCTTCAAAATAAAAATGTATAGAACACAGAAAGAAAAACTATCCTGAAAGGAAAAAGTTTATAGATCAGAGAAGAAAACTTCTGGAATTTTCACATTGTTTAATAAATTATATGTCTTATTCTGTTTTCATGGGTATACCATCAGTATTTTTTATTTTCAGCTCAAAAACACCTATCTACTTTAAAGAAAAAACAAACAAAATTTTTTTTTTTTTAGACGGAGTTTCGCTCTTGTTACCCAGGCTGGAGTGCAATGGCGCGATCTCGGCTCACCGCAACCTCCGCCTCCTGGGTTCAGGCAATTCTCCTGCCTCAGCCTCCTGAGTAGCTGGGATTACAGACACGCGCCACCATGCCCAGCTAATTTTTTGTATTTTTAGTAGAGATGGGGTTTCACCATGTTGACCAGGATGGTCTCAATCTCTTGACCTCGTGATCCACCCACCTCAGCCTCCCAAAGTGCTGGGATTACAGGCGTGAGCCACCGCGCCCGGTCAACAAACAAAATTTTAAAAAAGCTGATAAATGTGATAATACACCAGTGGCTCCCAAGGAAAAAGATTTCAAACAAAATAGTCCTTTTTGGTGGGAATTATAGAAGATGGGAGCTATCAATATGAAATGATGGAACTAATCCAGAACAATGTACATCTTTATGCTGACATAGGAGTTTAATCAGATGCTTAGGAACACTCAGTTGAAAGTCAAACTCTCATCATCATCCCTGGAAGTATTTCTTAGAACTTTCTCCTTGCACGTAAGTTTTTGCCTTCAGAAATAGCAGACGAAACCCAAAACAAGACAAAGAGCAGACAGAAGAGATGAATCCTGCTTAGGGAGGCAGTGAAAGGGAATGAGTGCCCAGAGGTCACATCTCTCAAAACCCTGCTGCCGGGGCCTCTTCCAGGAACACACGACCCAGCCAACAAGTACTGGGTGACTTTCACCTTACTCCTGCCCCATCAAAACCAAAACGAACAACTCAGAGAGAAAGAGTACATGCCAAAGCTTTAATTCCTCATTTAAAGCATGTGAAGCATCTAATTGTAAATTTAAACTCTATTGTTAAAGAAATCTATTTTCCTCCTGGCAAACATTCATCATTAATGAGAAGCTTTCTAATCCATCCCAGGGAAAATCACTGTTCATTTCGGTCTATAACCAACTTTCCTATCATAGGCAAACATGCATTTGTTTTTATAAAATAGAGATTTAACTTTGTATTTTTATATCCCACTTTTTTTTGAGATGGAGTCTCACTCTGTCACCCAGGCTGGAGTGCAGTGGCATGGTCTCTGCTCACTGCAACCTCCACCTCCTGGGTTCAAGTGATTATCCTGCCTCAGCCTCCCGAGTAGCTAGGACTACAGGCATATGCCACCACAGTCGGCTAATTTTTGTATTTTACTAGAGACGGGGTTTCAGTGTGTTAACCAGGCTGGTCTCGAACTCCTGACCTCATAATCCACCCTCCTCAGGCTCCCAAAGTGCTGGGATTACAGGTGTGAGCCACCGCGCCCGGCTATCTCCCACTTTTTAAACACCAAGTGTTATTGTACTCATTTTATGAATCTTTGAAACAATTTTGGCCTTTCCTTTTCTTTTTCTTCTTCAAGACAGGGTCTCACTGCTCGCTCTGTCACCCAGGCAGGAGTGCAGTGACACTATCATGGCTCACTGCAACCTCCATCTCCCAGGCTCAAGAGATCCTCTTGCCCCAGCCTCAAGTAGCTGACACTACAGGCAGGTGCCACCACACCTGGCTAATTTTTGTATTATTTGTAGAGACAGTGTTTCATTATGTTGCCCAGGCTGGTCTTGAATTCCTGGGCTCAAGTAATCCTCCCACCTCAGCCTCCCAACGTGCTGTTACTACAGGCATGAGCCACGGTGCCCAGTCGTGAAACAATTTCAGTGGCTACATAATATTAAAGCAAAATAACATCACAATTTATTTCACCATTTTCCTATTGGACATTTAGGCTGCTTCCCATGGGACTTTATTTATGCAATTAATTGATGAACATTCGTCTGCTTCACCGGATTGTAGATTTGTGTTTGTGGGCCGGGCGCGGTGGCTCACGCCTGTAATCCCAGCACTTTGGGAGGCCGAGGCGGGTGGATCACGAGGTCAAGAGATCGAGACCATCCTGGTCAACATGGTGAAACCCCGTCTCTACTAAAAATACAAAAAAT
>NW_022437010.1:7436995-7441331 GCF_009761245.1 Sapajus apella | reverse complement strand
CTGGCCAAAAAGCATTTCTTAGTGATGGCAAAACCTTCCGAGTCTGCAGCAACCTTAATTCTTGCCTCCTCAGAAGAAAGAATTTGGCTGAGGGGCATAAGGCAAAGTGAGAGATCGAGACAAGTTTTAGGGCAGGAGTGAAAGTTTATTTAAAAGTTCTAGAACAGGCCAGGTGTGGTGGCTTGCAACTGTAATCCCAACACTTTGGGATGCCAAGACGGGTGGATCATCTGAGGTCAGGAGTTCAAGACCATCCTGTCCAGCATGGTGAAACCTCGTCTCTACTAAAAATACAAAAATTAGCCAGGTGTGGTGATGCATGTCTGTAATCTTAGCTACTTGGGAGGCTGAGATCAAGAATCACTTGAACCTGGGAGATGGAGGTTGCAGTGAGCCGAGATCGTGCCACTGCATTCCAGCCTAGGTAACAAGAGTGAAACTCCAACTCAAAAAATAACATAAAATAAAATAAATGCTTTAGAGCAGGAATGAAAAAAATTAAAGTACACTTGGAAAAGGACCTAGCGGGCGACTTGAAGGATCAAGTGTGCAGTCTGACCTTTGACTTAGGGTCTTATATGTTGGCGTACTTCAAGGGTTGCATTACTTCTCAGTCCTTTCCTTGGGGTGGGCTGTCCACATGTATGGTGGTCTCCTAGCCCTTGGGAGGGGCCACATGCACAGGGCGTTTACTGAAGTTGTGTGCATGCTCACTTGGGGTGTTCTTCCCTCACCAGTCAAGTGTTCCTAGAGGAAGGTCATACACCAGTTAAACGTCACCATTTTGCCTTTTAGTGTGCATGTGTGAGCCCACTCACCCAACTCCTGAGATCTTATCAGGAAGTGCTAATCACCAGTTTCAGATATTTTCTGTCTATTGGGAGGCATCCTTTCCCTGGCGCTGGCCGCAAGCAATTATTATTTTAGAGAAACAGTGTAACAACGCCTGACCATCACATGATGGTGGCCTGACATTCCTGGTGGTGGGGGGGCCTCTCCTGCCCTGCTCATGTCTGACTAGCTACCTACTGTAACATTTTGATGATTATACTTAAGAGGTTCATTAGCTACTGAGGCATTTCCCTGCTGCTCCATCTCTAGAACTCACAATGTCTGCTTTATGTTGAGAGCAAGGCCATCATTGTCAGTTGCTCAACCAAAACAGAAACTGGCTAACCTACTCTTAAGTGCAGTTCCCTAACGAATCCATCACCCCAGTGATTGCCCCTGAGACCTCTTCTCACACCTTTTATTCCCCTGAAACATGCTCCCCACTTGCACAGAAGGTCTCTCCCCACCTATTTTGGATAAAGTTCCCTCTAGACTCATTATAAATATGAGCCCGTTTGCTTTCCCTTTTTCAGGAATTTCTTAGTTTCTAGCAAACTGATGGCACTCTTTCTCAATTTCCAGTGCACTGATAGGTTATTAAAGTATAACTTTTTTTATTCAGCCCTTCCAAGTCATTTTGGTTGATCAGGAAGGTAGATATCATGATTTGTAAATTCCCTTACTGATGTAGAAAACAGTTTCGAATGTTGTAGATCCTTGGGATCACCACTAAGAATATCGATTATAGGCCGGGCGCGGTGGCTCACGCCTATAATCCCAGCACTTTGGGAGGCCGAGGCGGGTGGATCACGAGGTCAAGAGATTGAGACCATCCTGGTCAACAAGGTGAAACCTCGTCTCTACTAAAAATACAAAAATTAGCTGGGCATGATGGTGCGTACCTGTAGTCCCAGCTCCTCGGGAGGCTGAGGCAGGAGAATTGCTTGAACCCAGGAGGCAGAGGTTGCGGTGAGCCGAGATCGTGCCATTGCACTCCAGTCTGGGCAACAAGAGCAAAAACTCCATCCCAAAAAAAAAAAAAAAAAAAAAAAGAATATCGATTATAGAGACAGACGCACTCTGCAGTAAATCAGGTGTGAGATATGGCAAGGTTTCTCTTCAAACAGCCTGCTCAACCTTTCATACTTTAATTCAAACAGGCTGCTCAACCTTTTATTCTTTAATTCCCTGCTCCCCTTTCTTCTCCTTTTCTTCTTTCTGACTTTACTACATGCCCAGGCATGCCACAACACCGGTGGCGTTATCAGCACCAACTCACATTCCTTTCTTCATTTGGGAAAAGACTAGCTCTCTAGTTCTTGGCAGATGACCCCTTCCTCCTCTCCACTCCCACTCATCACCCGTCCACCTTATCTAGGAAAATTTACATGTTTAGCCAGTCAGGTCTAGTTTAGACTGCATGGTCTGACTCCAGCCAATGGGAAAAGGACACAGAGACAAGAATCACTTTAGGAGTAAAAACTTCTACCCACCTTTGTTCGAGGTGCTCTCGTGGCAACCAGCCATATGGGAGGCACCCTTCTGTGCAGAAGTAAACGTGCTTTACTGAGAAATCCTTTGTCTGGGTACTCGTTTTTCCTTAGGACTCCGAGCCTTGTTTCTAACATCAGGTAGTGCCATTACAAAGTTCTGTAAAAAATAACAGGTTCCAGAAAACCAAATGCTGTGTGTTCTCACTTATAAGTGGGAGCTTAATGATGAGAACACATGGACACATTGGGGAAACAGGACACACGGGGGTCTGTCAGAGGGTTGGAAGTGGGAGGAGGGAGAACATCAAGAAGAATAGCTAATGAACACTGGGCTTAACATCTAGGTAATGGGACGATCTGTGCAGCAAACCACCACGGCACACGTTGGCCTATATAACGAACCTGCACATCCTGCACAGGTACTCCTGAACTTAAAATAAAAGTTGGAAAAACAAAAGTTTCATAGGAGCTGTACTGGCCTTTGTTGTTAATGGACAAGGTTTCTTTGCATCATTTGGCTTTCATGTTCTCCGGGATAAATCTATCTATTCCCTGTCAATTGCTGCTGAATATAGATAGTCACCAACTTACGATGGTTTGACTTACGATTTTTTCACTTTATGATGGGTGTATTAAGATATCAGATGCAAGGGGTTTTGTTTGTTTTTTCTAACTTTTAAAAATTTTCTTAATTGCAATTTTGACTTACCATATTCAACTTACGGTGGATTTATTGGACAAACCCCATCATAAGCTGTTGAAGCATATAGGCTGACAACAAAGAATTTGTCCAACTGCTTAAGCAGATTCAAGTTCTCTTTTGAGGAGAGAAAACAAAACAAAACTCATTCTAATTGCATTTGCCACACACATATTATTTTGTGTCATCAAGAATATAATCCAATGTCTTAAAATACATTCAATATGACAAATTTACCCCTTCCCATATGGAAATTAATACCTGTTGACTTAGGGTAGCCATATAATTTATCATCCAAATGAGAACACTTTGGGAATAAAGGTAGGTGCAATTGCTAATCAGTCTTAGAATACAGCCATAAACTAGGACTGTGTCAGACAAACCGGGATGTATGGTCCCCCTAAACATGACCAAGCACCTTTGAAACACCTGATAAGAACAATCTAATGTGTATGTTACATGATCATTTTTCCCTGTGCTCTTTCCACTAGTGTAATTAGATAGATTAATGAAGAACAAACATTTTGCAGAAGGCCAAGTCAGAAAACATGAAAATTTCCTTCTACTTAGTAGTCCTGTCAAGTCTCATGGTGGAGTAGAGGGATACTTTTATAATTAGAATTATCTTGTCAAATGTGAAAGCTGGCACTATCTTTTTAGCCAGATTTGAGGACTGTATCCTGAGGCAGCTTCCTTGTTTTCCACTGCTTTTTATTCATACAAGAGTTTAGAGTTCTTGTGCATTATCTCATTGCATTCTTGAAATAAATTAATCAAGGCAAGTGTTATGACATTTCCAATTCACTAAACAGGAAAAACAATAAGCAGAGAAGTCAGACTTTTTAATAATTCAGTGGAAAAACATATCTGATTGCTGTGCATGTTTTTACTTATCTGATTTTTTAGGAAAATAAATTTTTATGTCAATTGGTCCTTTGTATTTTGTGAATTGCCTGTTAATGTCCTTTCCTATGTGGGTGTTAATTTTTCCTATACTTTTATCTGATGGTTCATTTTTTATCAGAGTAGAAAATATATCTAATTTTAATAGTCCAATAGTGCTCTAATGACTGTAAGAAAAACCAGTCCCTGTTTTGCTCTTTCTTTCCCAACTCCATTTTCACATCCTACAGGCACCCATTTTAGCATTTTTAGCTGTTTCTTTTCTTTTTTTTTTTTTTGGGACGGAGTTTCATTCATGTTACCCAGGCTGGAGTGCAATGGCGCGATCTCTGCTCACCGCCACCTCCGCCTCCTGGGTTCAGGCAATTCTCTTGCCTCAGCCTCCTGAGTAGCTGGGATTACAGGCACG
>NW_022437010.1:7420847-7436895 GCF_009761245.1 Sapajus apella | reverse complement strand
ACAGGATGCAGAGGTTGCAGTGAGCCGCAATTACACCACCGCACTCCCACCTGGGCGACAGAGTGAGAAAGAAAGAAAGAAAAAAATTTGTAGAAATATTTTAACACCTTAGTACAGAGGATGACTTTCTTCGAGCCATGGCCCCTATATCAGAGACTACTCACTAACCCCTCAGTGTCCACTCTTCTTTTTTCTCTTAGTGATAAAATCCCATTCCCTACAACCACACAAAAAACAAATTTTGCCTGGACATTTTATCATCTAGCTGCAAGTTTCATTTTCCAATGCTCTCTTGAAACCTTCGGCTAAGTTCCAGACAACTTGGCATTAATGAAGTGATGTGTACAACTTCCAGATTACAGTTGTAAACAGGCCTACCTACCACTTCTTTCTGCCTTCCAGATGGTTGAGAGAAAGCAACAACTAGCACAGCCTGCTTGAACCCACAGATGGAATTCACTGTTTGTTTTTTTTTTTTTTTTTTTTGATACAAAGTCTTGCTCTGTCACCCAGGCTGGAGTGTATATTGGCTCACTGCAACTTCTGCCTCCTGATTTCAAGAGACTCCTGCCTCAGTCTCCAGAGTAGCTGGGATTAGGGGCTTCTGCCTCCATGCCTATATTTTTGTATTTTTTAGTGAGAAAGGAGACCATCTCTTTCCCTTGCCTGTCCTGTGTTAGGAAAGCAGGGAGGGTTGATAAAATAACACAAAGTTAAAGTCAGTAGTCAGGTGAGATGCTGACCCTCCGGCCTGACGACAGCAGGGCCCAGGGACTGAGAAATAACCTCCATTTCTGTAACTGGTGCCTATGTTATCTGCCAGCCTTGAAAATGTTGCAAATGTTCTTCTTACTGCCCAAGGACCTTCCCTGAGTCACGTACTCCCGTCTGCACCAACCAGATCCCCCAGCTTAGAGATGCCTCTGTCTCTAAGTGATTTACTACCTTTGCTCAACTTCTGTAACTCTTCCCCTCCAGTGCCACATGTAAATTAGCGAATCAATGAAAGCCAAAGACTATAAAGTCAGATGTCCAGTCAATGGGCGATGACACGGTTTTACCTCTGCCCCCCTTGGGTTGTATGTCTTTAAAAAGGGAAAGAACCTGCTTTTCAGGGAGCTCGGCTATTTTTGGACACGAGCCAACTGATTCTCCGCAACTAGCTAAATAAAAGTATCTTCCTTCCTCACTCCAGTGTCTGAGGGTTTCTGTCAGTGGCTCATCCTGCAACATTAGTAAAGGTGGGGTTTCCCCACATTGGCCAGGCTGGTCTCAAACTCCTGACCTCAGGTGATCCACCCACCTCGGCCTCCCAAAGTGCTGAGATTACAGATACAAGCCACCATGCCCAGCCATCTTTAGCTGTTTCTTCTGATATTTAACTCCATATTTCTAAAAAATATTCTTTAATTTCTATTTCTTGCTTGCTTATTTTAAATATTCTATGCTGATTTCTGATGAAGCATAAGAATTTGGGACTCTTATTAAACATCACACACCTTACCTACATACAAGAACTCTTCCCCAGGTACAGTTGTATCCAAATTCATTATTAAATTGATATCTAATACTTACATTGTTATGACTACACGAATACTGAGAACTATGCTTTGACTTTTTTTATCTTGCCCAAATTCCTCTCTAAGCGATCTAGGGAGTCATGCCCTGCAAACCATAAATTCTCATCAGATGGGTTTTATTCAGCCCTATATATATCATGACTTACTTTCCAACCTGACCCTGGCATAACATTAGGAGACAAGGAAAAAAAGCAAAATATTTTACCCCAAAACATGTTTCTTTGCCATATCTTGAAATGGCCCTTCAAAACTGTCCTTCCTGAGGAAAAACTTGCACCTATAAAGAATCTCAGAGATAGTGGCTCACGCCTGTAATCCCAGCACTATGGGAGGCCGAGGTGGGTGGATCACCTGAGGTCAGAAGTTTGAGACCAGCCTGGCCAACATGGTGAAAGCCCTCTCTACTAAAAATACAAAAAATTAGGCATGGTGGTAGGAGCCTGTAATCCCAGCCACTCCGGAGACTGAGACAGGAGAATTGCTTGAACCTCCTCCGCAACCTTGGCGGGGGTTGCAGTGAGCTCAGATCGCACCATTGAACTCCAGCTTGGGCAACAACAGCAAAACTGCATCTAAAAAAATTAAGGAATTCTATTAACATAGCTGGATCTTTTTCTTCCAGCCCCTCCCAATCCTAAAGCAATTAACTAAAAATCTAGCACCTTTTAAAGATCTGGATAGGAAACATTTGTCAACTACTGTCTCTAAAGGCAGCCACTATAAGACTTCCAAAAAATCAGTCTCCACAGTCTGATCTTAACCTGAACGTTTTCTTTCTATGGATCCCAGGTCTTTAGACAAACTCAGCCAATTGTCAACCAGAAAATGTTTAAATTTACCTATAGCCTGGAAGCCCCCTCTCCAGCTTTGAGTTGTCCCGCCTTTCTGGACCAAACCAATGTCTTTCGTGAACGTATTTAATTGATGCCTCACAGCTCCTTAAAATGTGTAAAACCACACTGTGCCCGACCACCTTGGGCACATGTTCTCCGGACCTCCTGGGGCTGTGTCACAGGCCATGTTCACTCATATTTGGCTCAGAAGAAATCTCTTCAAATAATGTACAGAGTTTGACTCTTTTTGTTGACAACACCGTTCACTTATGAGCTATGTAACACAGTACGGTTGTAGTTCCCTTTGTTGTACATTTTTTTTTCCAGGAGTTAAAAATGATTCCATTTGGGCCAGGCTTGTTGGCTCACGCCTGTAATCCCAACACTTTGGGAGGCCGAGGCGGGTGGCTCAAGAGGTTAGGAGATCAAGACCATCCTGGACAACATGGTCAAACACCATCTTTATTAAAAATAAAAAAATTAGCTGGGCATGGTGGTGCTTGCTTGTAGTCCCAGCTACTTGGGAGGCTGAAGAAGGAGAATCAATTGAACTCAGGAGGTGGAGGTTGCTGTGAGCCGAGACTGGTCCACTGCACTCCAGCCTGGTGACAGAACAAGACTCTATCTTAAAAAAAAAAAAAAATCTCATTTTTTCATTTGCTTCATTTTTCTAGGTACTATTACTCATTTTCCTAAACTGTCTGGCACAGCTGAAGAACTCCTCTCAATGTGGTGAAACTCATCAGGTAATCCATCGATCCCACATATGTTTCTCTTGGCCATATCTCCCCATCTCTCCCAAGAGTTTTCTTTTTTTTTTTTTTTTTTTTTGAGAAGGAGTCATGTCACTCTGTCGCCCAGGCTGGAATGCAGTGGTGCAATCTCAGCTCACTGCAACCTCCACCTCCTGGGTTTAAGTGATTCTCCTGCCTCAGCTTCCCAAGTAGCTGGGATTATAGGTGCATGTCGCCACGCCCAACTAATTTTTGTATTTTTAGTAGAGACAGGGTTTTACCATGTTGGCCAGGCTGGTCTCGAACTCCTGACCTCAGGTCATCTGCCTGCCTTGGCCTCCCAAAGTGCTGGGATTACAGGCGTGAGCCACCACACCCGGCCTCCCCAACAGCTTTCTATCCTACTGCCCAGTCTTGCCTGGTCCTCAGGCCCAATGCACAATTTCCATACTGGAAATTCACTCAATCAACATCCTGTGAGTTCCCTTCTCTCCTGTGTTGGCTTCCTTGTTTTCCAAATCCCTTAGTTTCCTTGGGTTCTTAGGCTCATTTCCTGATTTTCATGTTGCATATCATTCAATTGCTTCCTGAGGGAAGTAGATGTAAGATCTTGAAACTTTCCATGTCTGTAAATTAAGCCCTCACTATGGTTAAGCTGGATACAGAATTCTGTCTTAGAAATCAATTTCCCTCAGAATTACAAAGGCTTTGCTCCATTTTCATCTAGCTTATGTTATTGTTGATATATTCAATGCCATGCTGATTTCTCATTCTCTGTATGCAATCTTTTATTCTCTCTGGAAGCTTTTAGAAGCTTGTATCAGTTAATGTACTATAAAATAAAGTCATTTTATGTATTCTGTCATCTTCTTTCTTTTAAGAGATAAGATCTCACTACGTTCGTTGCCCAAGCTGGTCTTGAACTTTTGGACTCACACGATCCTCCTGCCTCAGCCTCCTAAGTAGCTGGGACTATAGGCATGCACCACTCTGCTCTGCCTACTTATTCTGTGGATAAGGAATTTAATATAGAATTAGGGTCTTTCATACTATCAGAAGAGCTGAAGGAGTAGAGGTCACTAGATCTGTCACCAAAAAGTCAGAGAAATCTGTGCTAAACATCTCAGTCTGAATCACTGAGGAGAAGTGGTTCTCAAAGGCTTAGGGAAATTCTCAGGAATCTCTGAGAACCTTCCACCAATCGTCTTCTCAAGAGTTTGCCAGGAAGCCTCTGTGACTCTGTTGCCTACCTGCACGTTTAGCTGCAACTGATTCACTTCCATCTTCCAAATCTCATGCAAGTTTCTCTCACAAGCATACTCTAACCAAAAACCACATAGAAAAGGAAACCGTTCTGGAAAATGTAGCTCTCAGCCTTTAAAATGAGTGAGAATTGTGCTGAGTTAACACCAGATAATCCAGCAACAGTCTACTCCTTCCTCAGCTCAGCATCCATACACCCAATTTTAAATCTTTAACTTCCAAAAAAAGATATTGGCAACATTATGCTTTTACATTATATGATTCAATTATTCTTCATTCAACCAAGCCTAAAAGAAGAAACCCAGAGTTCCACTTTATCCATCTGTGAATAAATGTGTATCTTCTGATTCACAATCTTATCTTGCTATCCTATAGCCTAAAACTGAGCCAGAGGAGTAACCAGGATTCATACATTGATACTATTAGAGGGTATTGGAATGGGACAGAAAAAAAATAAAAATATCAGTTTGTATATATACAAGTGTCCCCATCTAAGCAAGACAGAAAATATCTCTAATGACTACAGTACTTGTTTCTGGAACTGACCACATGGCCATGCTTGGTATTTATAATTCCCTTCTCCCACCACTCATTCCCTGTCACATTGGTCCCCAGTAAGCACCTCAGCTGGTTTGTTTGTTTTTTTTAATGAGACAGAGTCTTGCTCTGTCACCCAGGCTGGGGTGCAGTGGCATGATCTCGATTCATTGCAACCTCGGTGTCCCAGGTTCAAGTGATCCTCCTGCCTCAGCCTCTAAAGTAGCTGGGATTACAAGCGCCCACCACCATGCCTGGCTAATTTTTTTGTATTTTTTAGCAGAGATGGGGTTTCACCATGTTGGCCAGGCTGATCTGGAACTCCTGAACTCAAGTGATCTGCCCACCTTGGCCTCCCAAAGTGCTAGGATTACAGGTGTGAGCCACCGTGCCCAGCCCAGTCAGTTTTTTTATTTGTTCTTTGGTATAGCATGGTGAACTAAATCTTTGCTCTTGAAGTTTCTGTGCAAGTTGTTCCACTTGCTCTGGTTGCTATAGTTTTCTCTAACTTTTACTACAGAGCATGGGAGTACCAGGAGGATCTCCTGGAGCCCAGGTACTCCTTCTTGCCTCCGCTGTGTGGTAGCCAACCCAATTACCCTTGATGATCAAGATCAGGGGTCCCATCTAGCACAGAAACCATTTTATTTGTCTGGCAAAGTGACCAGATGACCGGTTCAGTGGACCCACTGTTGTGTTTCCTGGTGGAAGTATTCCTGCCCTGGAAACTCAGACCTCTAAACTAGCAGAGTTTAATGTTGTGGGGAGAAAGTCAAAACTTCGGTAGATCATTAGATGTACAGTGAAAGGCGCTACTCCCATTTGCATTCCTCAATTTTTAAAATTTCGTATCTTTGCTACAGGGAAAACTACATTATAAATTGGTCACCAATTCAGAGTACGTTCTGCACCTCATCAGGCACTAAATCAGCTCCACAGAGTGATTTTATCAACTGGCACCATAACCGAATCTCCAAAAGCCAATTCTGCCACTCTATCAATCCAAGCGTCAGGATGACGGGGAACATGGTAAAACCAGTGTGTCCCTTATAAAGGCTTTAACAACATCATGCTTTCGTGAGCACATAACTGCACTTCATTTGCTGTGAAATGAGTTCCTTGTCAGAAGCAAAGCTAAGAAGAGTGACACTTCATACTAAGGCGTTCTGTAAGTTCAGAGATGACCATTTTGGTGGAAACGTTGTAGACAGGGAAGACAATCCATATCCAGTGAGAACAAGGCAGTGCTCTTGGCAGGATGGAAATGGTCCGTGTAACTTAAACTGTTGGTTCCCCAGATAACAGTGCCACATCAGGGGCTCAATGTTGCTCTCTGTTGTTAGCAGGCCAGGCATCCTGCAGGAGTTATACCCAAATCAGACTTTTACCAAGCCTAAGCACAGCTCCATCCGGGCCCCCTTGGGAACAGAATTCTGGGAAGCATAGTTCCCAACCTCGGAAGAATGGTGGTGTCATCAGGTTGACAAGGGACAATCTGGCACAGATATTCTCCTTGCCTCTCAGTGTTCTGAAAGACCCTTCCCATGGGCTGGGCCTTTCTGCATCACTGCAATGGAAGCCCTTTCTGTACAAAAGCACATATTCTCAAGTTCGTGTAGGATTTTATTTTATTATTTCAGTTTCTTCGCCTTGTTTACTCTGTTCTCTCTGGAACTCCCAATATTAATCCATCTCTAATTTTCTTATCTCTTCCTTTCCCTTCCCTCCGTCTGTCGTTCACACTGTCTTTTCTGCTCTTTCTGTGACGTTTTCTTGACTTTATCTTCTAAAGCATCTGTTTGTTTATTTGAAGATTTTTAAAGCATTTTATTTTGAAATAATAATAAATTCACAGGAAGTATTATTTCAAAATGCAAAGCTGTACTGGGATGCCTCATGCACCCTTGCCCCGAGACCCCCTCATTGGTAACATCCTGAACAACTATAGCACAATATCACAACAGAAAAATTGAAATTGGTACAATCTGTAGAGCTCATTCGGATTTCACAAGTTACAGTGCACATGTGTTTGTGTGTGTGTTTGGCATAGCTTTTTGCAATGTTATCACTTGTGTTGCCTTGGATAGCCACCATCACAATCAAGATACACAACTCTATGTAGCCACAGGAGTCCTGCATGTTACCACTTTATGGATACACCTATTCCCTCTTCCCCAACCCTAATCCCTGGAAACCACTAATCTGCTCCTCATTTCTAAAATTATGTTGTTTCATAAATGTTACACAGATGAAATCATGCAGCATGCATTTTCTCAAGATTGGCTTTTTCTCACTCAGCTTAATTTCTTCTAAGCTGTGTGTGTGTGTGGGTGTGTGTGTGGGTGTGTGTGTGTGTGTGTGTTTTAAGAGAGAAAAAAAGAAAGAAAGAAAAGAAAGAAAGAAAGAAAGAAAGAAAGAAAGAAAGAAAGAAAGAAAGAAAGAAATGAACGAGAGAAAGAGGAAGAGAAAGAGGGAGACAGAACAGGAGTCTTGCTTTATTGCCCAGGCTAGAATGCAGCCTAAAAATGGGTATTGAGAACCTCTTTTATACCAATAATTGTGCTTAACAATGGAGACAGGAAGGAATAAGGGAGGAAAATAACAAGCAGCCAACCAATATTTCATTTAAACCTGTGAAATGCTATGCAATTAGTGAGGAGTGATTTACTTCCAATTATGTAGTCACTTTTCGAGTAGGTGTGATGTGGTACTGAGAAGAATGTATGTTTTGTGGATTTGGGGTGGAGAGTTCTGTAAATGTTTATTAAGTTTACTTGTTCCGGCTCTATGTGTTTGTTTGTTTTCAGGATCTCGCTCTGTTGCCCCAGGCTGGAGTGCAGTGGCCTGATTTCGGCTCACTACAACTTCCGCCTCCCGGGTTCAAGCGATTCTCCTGCCTCAGCCTCCAGAGTAGCTGGGACTGCAAGCGCACGCTACCATGCCTGGCTAATTTTGTATTTTTAGTAAAGATAGGCTTTCATTATGGTAGCCTCCACAGTAGCTGGGACTACAGGCGCGTGCCAACATGGCCAGCTCATAATCCCTATTTTTAAGCTTCACCTCTGGTGCTTAAACGCCATCATCCTGATCTTCAATCACAACCTTCTAAGCTCTCTTCGTCCATCTACTTTTTATCTCCACTGAGACTATCTTCTCCTGTTTGGTCCTTTCATTTCTGCCCTCTCTAGTCTAGCCCTCACTGTGAGTCACTTTGATCACTCTCTGAAACGGCTTGCTCTATTACCCCATTTCCTTTGTTTTCCACTATTAGCCATCCTGCAAATTCATATACCAAAATCATCTTTATCCACATTATTAAGTGAAACTAGGGGGAAAAAAAGGCACTCGGCTGAAGATCTGACGTCACCCCAAATGTATGGCTCCCACCTCGGCTCAGCTTTCCACGCTGCTTGCAGAAATGCCCTCACTTATCTTCAGTTTCTCCTCTCACTCCCACGGTAGTTTTTCCACTCCCACTGCCCCGTCTCACATTTCAGTAGATGAGAATAGAAGCCATAGGAAGGAAACTTCCTCAACCGCCAGGCAACCAGAGAAACTCCATTTACATCTTTACCCACCCCTGCTTTCTACGACAGAGAAGGACTGGTCCTACCCCCTATCTAAGTCTTTCCAAAGCACCCTGGGCTGGGCCCTGGCTCAGGTTTCTACAAGAGTCGTTTTCAAACCATGCGTGTAAGTCCACTCGACTGTGCTAAGGAAAGTCCTCCTGCATCCTGGCTTTCCTCCAGCTGCCGTGCATTCTCCTGCCTTTCAGGCCAGGTACAGTGGCTCACACCTGTAATCTCAGCAATTCGGGAGGCTAAGGGGAGCAGATCATCTAAGGTCAAGAGTTCGAGTCCAGCATGACTAACATGGTAAAACCCTGTCTCTACTAAAAATACAAAGATTAGCCAGGCATAGTGGCAGGCACCTGTAATCCCAGCTACTAGGGAAGCTGAGACAGGAGAATCGCTTGAACCCCCGGGGGCAGAGGTTGCAGTGAGCCGAGATTGCACCACTGCACTCCAGCCTGGGTGACAAAGTGACACTCCATCTCAAAAAAATAAAAAATAAAATTAACCATGCATGGTGGTGCATGCCTATAGTCCCAGCTACTTGGGAGACTGAGGCATGAGAATCCCTTGAACCTAAGGGTAGGGGTGACAGTCAGCCAAGATGGTGCCACTGCACTCCAGCCTGGGGGACGGCACCCTGTCTGAAAAACAATGAAAAAATAAATTTAAAAAAATGAAGCAGGCTGCATTTCATGAACGCCTTCTTTAGGTTGCCTTCTCTGCAGCCAACACTGTGCAAAATGGCCCCTATCAGCACCAAGGCAATGACAGTGCTCTCAAGAAGGCCACCACGCTCCTCACTGCCATCCCGAAAAGTATTTCTTCAAGCCTTTTCTTTCTTGGCTCTTCACTAAGATTTTCCCTCTTTGGCTTCTGTGGCAACATTCTCCCCTGCTTAGGCCTTCTGTGCTAAAGTGCTGACGTTGAAGATGGAACAGCCTCCCAGAGCAGGAAAGGGGATCTTTCCTGGTAGCTGCCATGGTTTGAAAGCTGTGTCGTTAGTTACTTTTTCTCTTGCCAACCTCCCAGTAGTTAGTTGCTCCTATCCCAGGAGCCTCTATCAGTTTGCCTTTCTCCCTAGTTCAGAATCTCTTGCAGTGGTTGGACTAATGTCACTGGAGGTTTGGGGCTGGTGTCAGGTGGGTTCCATTTTCCTATTTGTTGTAACCAAAATGACCCTCTCGAGCCCTTTTCTCCCTCATGTTCCTTGCATTTGAGAAATGGCACTGCTATCCCTACCGTTACTCACGCCAGACATGCAGACATTAGTCCCAAAGCCCTCACGTGTGTGACCAAGTCCTTCTGTCTTTTAAATCATTCACAGCAGCATCCACTATTACAATAGTGGAGTGGAATTTGGGTTAAAGGGAGATGCAGACATAAATCTTCTTGCCTTCAGCATAGAAGCAACAGCTAAAACTGAGATGGTTATCTCCTAAAGGAAAACGAGGGGCCAGTGGCCACGAAGATCCTTGAGGGAAAAAGAAAATCAGGTCTTTTTCTGATTTTTCTGATTACTGTACAGGGTCAGTAAAGAAACAAAAGTAAATAAAAAACAAAGTTTTAAAGAAGGGTTAATTAACAGCATCAAATATAGTCCCTCGTACAAGGAAAGTAAAGGGGGAAGGTAACTCCAGTTATCAAAAAAATCCACGGATTTATTTTGAGAGATCAGCTGCTGCAGTATGGCGGGGACTGGGTGTCAGAATACAGGAGTCAAATGGAAAATGGTTATGAGGACATGGTGGAGATCCATCAAGAACTCACCCATGGGGAAGAAAAAAAAACAAGAGAAAAAGAGAGTTAGAACCTAGCAAGGGTGGCCAGGTGAAGGTATAGCTGTTACAGTATTCACTTTGTTAAACTCTTACTATATCTAACAACTTGTCTATAGATTTATTTTGGTTTTCCATTAAAATAGTCACAAATCACCCTCTTTATCCAATATAGGAGAGTCCAAGGGTATTCAGAAGTAAAGGGAAAATGCTAATATTGTCCAGAAAGGTAGTTGAGAAAGTACACATTCATCTATCTCCTTTCCCCAAAATGCACAGAAATGAACCAAAAGCAAAGAAGAAAACCATCTATGTTGAAACCAGGAAATGAACATAATCTCTTACTGAACACCCTGAAAAATACCTGCAAACTATAAGGGAACTTGGGCCAAGCAAAAGAATGCAAGTTGGCATTTATCCATTCTGAGCAGAATGCCGATTGCAAAACTAAGTGAGAAGGCTTAGAAGCGCCATGCAAACTTGAACAGAAGATTGAAGGCCCTCAAAGAAATGGAAAGCACCCAGCAGAGGAACATGTGTACACCAAGAGTATCAGAACAGAGCAGAAAGCAGGCTTGCGAGACTAAGTCATCTTTATCCTTTCTGACCCAGAGTTCTAATCAGGAACACTCCCTAGGATTATTGGGCCTGGTTCTGGGCATGGTGGTAAGGAACAAGGCCAGTGTTTAAGAGGATATGCTCCAGTTTTAGGGAAAAAGTATTTGGAGACAGCATATGAGACTATCTTACAGTCTGTGATTACCCATGCAGTTTCAAAGGGTAAAGAAATAATAAACTGGCTGGGCGCGGTGGCTCATGACTTGTAATCTCCGAACTTTGGGAAGCCAAGGCGGGTGGGTCATGAGGTCATGAGTTCAAGATCAGCCTGGCCAACATGCTGAAACCCCGTCACTACTAAAAATGCAAAAAATTAGCTGGGCGTGGTGGCCCCCACCTGTGATCCCAGCTACTCAGGAGGCTGGGCCAGGAGAATCGTTTGAAATTGGGAGGCGGAGGTTGCAGTGAGCTAAGATCATGCCACTGCACTCCAGGCTGGGTGACAGAGCAAAACTTCATCTGAAAGAAAAAAAAAGAAATAAACTGCCAGTACTAATCTCTCCAGTGCAAGTTCTAAGGGTACTAATGTAGCTCCTAAGTAACCAAAGAGAAACATAAGTCCACGTTGTTCCCAGATAGCACTTTTTGGATGGAATTTCCTTCCTCTTCCTCTTTCCCTTCTTTCTTTAAGAACTAGGTACTAAACACATGGTATGTACCAGGCATTGTGCTAGACACTAGGAATCCTCACACAAAGCAGGGCCTAGTGGGGAAAATACAAGTGAAAGTTATACAAGTGTTCTAAGTAAGCTAAGAGAGGTGCTCAGGGCGCTATACCAACATCTCACAGATACCCTTAGCATGGTCCAGAAGCTTTCAAATGAACAATGAGGACAAATGAGCCAACAAGGGACCTATGAATTAAGTACATCAAAAAATGGCAGTGGCCGTGAGCATGGTAAACAAAAGCCAGTGAATGCTAAGCTTTGGAAGAATTTTCTCAGGGAAGAGAAGACATCAATGAGCAAAGCCTTCGGAGTCTTTTGGTGTGCAAGTCTTCTGTGTTAAATCTGTAATTGTCCCTTGGGGCATACTGGGGTTTAACTCTAGCTATTGGTCTGTATGCAATGGAAGTGGCTAGGGATGTACCGATGAATATTTACTTCTTCTTGCAATGTAACATCCTCATATAAAAAAGGATATTAATTACCTATGGCTGCCATAACAAAGTGGCTTAAACAACAGAAATGTATTGTTTTCCAATTCTGGAGCTGGGAATCAAGGTGTTGGGGAAGGGTGGGCTCTTTCTGGGGGCTGGGAGGCAAGGATCTGTTCCAGGCCTCTCTCCGCGGCTTGTTGAGAGCCATTTTCTCGCTGTGTCCCTGCACATTTATGCATATCTCCATGTACAAGTTTCTCCTTTCTACAAGCACAGCAGTCACACTGGAATAGGGCCCATCCATAACAGTAACCGAACAGAGGGTTAGTTGCTTGCTGCCTGTGGAGTGTAATGAACAAGAGCGCGGTCTGGCATAAAGAAAGTGGTTTCTTCTGAAGCTAGCGTGGGGAAGGGTCGTGAGCGTTCCTGCTGCCTTTATGCGTACCGCTTTGCTTCCAGAGCAGAAAGTGGGCACTTAGCCAAGGCCCAGGAAGGAGTAAGCAAGGGCGAGGGGTCCCCCTGCTGGCCCGGTGCCTTAACTACTGGGTAGCATGGCACGTGGGTGCCTTAACTACTGAGTTGGTGCCTTCCTGGGCAGAAGTTGTCAAAGTGGCCAAGTGGGCATGTTTTGACATGTCCTCCTCGTGGGTGGGAGTTCCGAGGCAGCCCCTCCGAGGCAGGAGAAGGTTCTGAGGCAGGCATGCTTTGATCTGCGAATCAACTGTCAACTTTCAAGGAGGGATCCATCTTGGAGCACACCTTGCCCTGTAGGCAACTCTGAAAAATGGGAGTACTCAGTTACATAATTAACTCATTTTAACTTGGCTACCTCTTTAATACTGTCCAGAAAGGTAGCTGAAAAACTGCACATTCATCTATCCCCTTTCCCCAGAATGCACGGAAATGAACCAAAAGTAAAGAATACCATCTGTGTTGAAACTAGGAAATGAACAAAATCTCATATGAAAATCCCAAAAAATACATAAATAAGGTTATAGTCTGTAAACAAAAAATAAAATTGTAAGATGCTTCAACCATCCGAATGGACCCCTCCTCTCTGCCAGAACATTCCAAAGTTAACCTGAAAAACTAGTTCAGGCCATGAGGGGGATGGGGGGGTGGCAGACATGGCATGTTATACCCCTCCTCCCTTTTGGAATTCAGGAAAAGCCAATCAGTATTTAACATCAACACAGACCTTATGTCTAATAAGAAACATTTATAATCTATTTTGTCTGAAGCATGCTAGGTGGAGGCTTCATTTGCATAATTTAAAAGTTGGTGTCCTTGAATTGGGATCTGGTGAAATTTAAAATAAAATATAAAAGTTGGTGTCCACAACCCCTTAATATAACTGAGACATTCTATTGATAACTCTTTCAATCAACTGCCTATCAGAAAATTTTTAAATCCAACTATGACCTGGAACCACCTCCCATTCTCCACCTTTGAGTTCTGCCACCTTTCCAGATCAAATCAATGTATATTGTACATGTATTTCATTGATGTCTTGTGCCTCCCTAAAATGTGTAAAACGAGGCTGTTCCCCAACCACCCTGGGCACATGTTCTCAGGATCTCCTGAGGGCTGCGTCATGGCCATGGGTCACTCATATTTGGCTCGGAATAAATCCCTTCAAATGTTTTACAGAGTTTGACTATTTTAATCAACAATTCTGAGGTGCCAGGGGTCAAGACTCCAACATACGAATTGGGTGAAGCAAGAGACACAATTCAACCCGCAACAAGGAGTTACAACATGTTTTCAAAAGAAAGGTAAAGCACAAGAAAACACATTTGGTCTTTGTGCCAGTTCCAGGTATACAGCTCCTGAAACCCGTGGAATCTCCTGTGTGTTAAGATTATCTTCTGTATAACAATGAGCTGACCGGCGGCTGGGGGTGCCTGGATGGCCTCAGGATGAGGATGGATTGATAAAACACCTAGGCATCTTTAGAGGTTGGAACTTCCAGCCCCACTCCCAATCTCTGGGGAAGGGAGAAAGGACTGAAGGTTGAGTTAATTACCAATGGCCAATGACTTAATCAATCAAGCCCACATAATAAATCCTTCATAAAAACCCCTAAAGAACAGGGTTTGGAGAGCTTCTGGGTTGAAAACTTGGAGGTACTGAGGGCTGGTGCACCCACAGAGGGTGTAAAAGCTCTCTGCCCCTCTCCGTATACCTTCCCTTCTGCATTTCTTCCATTTGGCAGTTCCTCAGCAGTTTGTTTTGTTTTGTTTGTTTTTTGAGGCACAGTCCTACTCTGTTGCCCAGGCTGGAGTGCCGTGATACCATCATAGGTCACTGCAGCCTCAAACTCCTGGGCTCAAGCAATCCTCCTGTCAGCAGTGGCAAATCCATATGAGTCTGCAGCAACCTCAATTCTTGCCTCCTCAGAAGAAAGAATTCGACTGAAGAGCATAAGGCAGAGATAGAGAGATGGAGGCAAGCTTTAGAGCAGGAGTGAGAGTTTATTAAAAAGCTTTAGAGCAGGAATGAAAGAAAGTTAAATACACTTGGAAGATAGCCAAGGAGTCTTGAGGAGTTCAAGTGCCCAGGTTGACCTTTGACTTGGGGTTTTATATGCTGACATTCTGCATGTGCAGTGGCCTGCCAGCGCTTGGGGGGGGGGGGGATCACATGCACAGTGTGTTTACAGAAGCTATACAAATGCTCACTTGAGGTGCTCTTCCCTTACCAGTTGAATGTTCCTAGAGGAAGGTCATATGCCAGTTAAACTCTGCCATTTTGCCTCTTAGTCCACACGCTTGAGCTCACTCATCCAGCTCCTGAGATCATATCAGGAAGCTGTTAACCACAGGAGCGCTGGCTGCAACCAATTATTGTTTTAGAGAGACAGTAAACGACCACCTGACCACCACCTGATGGTTGCCTGACGTTCCTGGTGGTGGAGGGGCCCTCTTCTGCCTTGCTCATTGACTAACTACCTGCTCCAATACTCCCACCCCAACCTCCCAAGTTACTGAGACTACAGGTGTGAGCCACTGTGCCACACCTGAGCTGTTATCTTTCATAATAAAATGGTAATAATCATCGCTTCTCGGCCTTTTGGCTAAGATCAGGTGTAAAATGGTAATAATCAGTGCTTTAGTGCTTTCCTGAGTTCTGTGAGACATTCTAGCAAATTATGGAAACTGAGGGGAAGGGGCCACAAGAACCCCCAAATTTTTAGTCACCTGGGCAGAAATGTGGACCACCTGAGCGCCCCAATAGCAGCTGGCATCTGAAGTAGGGAAGTATTTTGGGACTGAGCCTTTAACTTCTAGGGCTGGCTGGATGCTAACTGCAGGCAGATAGTATCAGAATTTAATTGAATTGTTGGGCATCCAGTTGATGTCTAGAGAACTGGAGAAGTGACTGGTGTTAGAATGAACATCACACATTTGGTGTCAGGAGGAAAACACCTCGGGAGGATTAGGAGGAAGGAAAGGCTTCTTTGACAAGCAGGGGAAGCTCAAGGCATTGAGTTAAGAGTACTCTATGGATAAGATGATTGTTGTAGGTTTAAATTAAAAGAAAAATAGTACTCTATGGAGTCATGGAGGTCTCCGAATCCTCTCGAGTGTCCCCATTCTAATTCACAAGTCCCGGTTTTTCCTGATTCTAAGTTAGGACTTGCACTTACATGACCTGGTGTCTAACTGATAGAGCAACTCAACAACCCTACAGATCAATTTTTGAGTTTGATTTCCAGTTACTTCAGCCTTAGGGTTTTCTGGTATTCTTGGTTTTGTTTTTAGAAATCAAAAAATAAACAATATAGACTTGAAGGACTTTAATAGCACATAAAAAAATAAATTGAATCAGAAGGAAGAGAAAGGATTGAAAAAGACTAGGATAATCTTTATCAGACGATTATTAACCATTTTAGGGGCCAGGCACAGTGACTCATGCCTGTAATCCCAGCACTTTGGGAAGCTAAGGCAGCCGGATAACCTGAGGTCAGGAGTTCGAGACCAGCCTGACCAACATGGTGAAACCCCATCTCAAGTAAAAATACAAAAATTAGC
>NW_022437010.1:7408024-7420747 GCF_009761245.1 Sapajus apella | reverse complement strand
ATTGCACTCCAGCCTGGGCAACAAGAGTGAAACTCCATCTCAACAAGTAGCTGGATTACAGGGAGAGAGAGAGAGAGAATTATTAACCATTTTAACAGAAAATCAGAATCTGTAGACATGATATTAGAAATAGTAAGAGGGTTTAACAAGGTGGACAGGTATAAGGTATCTATAGAAAAGTCAGCGCACTTCTCTATACCAGAAGGGAGTCCAGATATAGACTCAAATATATGCAGCATAGGAGTATATAATAAAGGTATCATCTCAAACTATGGGGAAAAGATTATTCAGTAAAGGTATTGGGGCCTTTGAGGAAAAAAATATATGCATCTGAATCAAACATAAATTGTTTTCAGATATGCCAAAGACTTAAAAAGAAATGAAATATAAAAGTATTACAAGAAAATAAATGAATATTTCTATCATGTGGAACTGGGGAAAGGCTATAACCGTGGCGGAAAACCTAGACACCATATAGAATTTGACTACTTAACAATTTAAAACTTCATTATAATATACCAAACAAAATCAAAGCAAAAACCCTCCACAAAGCTAAGAGATAGAAGACAATCCTGAACAGGGGGCATTACCATAGTTTGTGGTGTGCCTTTTGTGGTGATGGAGGTCTGTTTGAATGCCACTTCTAAAATTGTGGAGCAGGCATGGTGGCTCATTCCTGTAATAGCAGCACTTTGAGAGGCTGAGGCGGGCAGATCACTTGAGCTCAGGAATTCAAGACCAGCCTGAGCAACACGGTGAAACCCTGCCTCTACAAAAAATACAAAAAATTAGCTGGGCGTGGTGGGAAGAGGAACAAGAATCGCTTGAACCCAGGAGGCGGAGGCTGCACTGAGCCAGGATCACGTCCCTGCACTCCAGCCTGGGTGATAGAGAGATACCCTGTCTCAAAATAAAAATAAAAGGAAAAAATAAAACTAACTGAGATTTTGGGCAAATTCCTTAACCTCTCTGAACCTGTTTTCTTTGTGTGAAAATGAAAATAACACTCACATTCCCCAAAATTAATGTGAGGATGAAATGGAATAATGTATGTAAAGTATTTAGCGCAGAGCCTAGCATGTAGTAAGCATTCAATAAATGCAGGGGAAAAGATCTGCAATATTTGACAAAAACATTTATTATAAATTAAAATGCATTTTTAAAAAGGGTAAAACATGTGACCAATCGGCTTGAATAAGTAGAAATAATAGCAATTAATAATCACATTAAAAAGTGCATAAGTGGCTGGGCATGGCGGCTGACGCCTGTAATCCCAGCACTTTGGGAGGCCAAGTGGGCGGATCACCTGAGGCCAGGAGTTTGAAACCAGCTGGTCCAACATGGTGAAACCCTGTCTCTACTGAAAATACAAAATGTAGGCATGGTGGCATGAGCCTGTAATCCTAGCTACTCAAGAGGCTGAGGCATGAGAATTGCCTGAACCCAGGAGGCGGAGGCTGCAGTGAGCTGAGACTGCAGCACTACACTCCAGCCTGGGCAACAGAGCAAGACCCTGTCACAAAAACAAACAAAAAAAAAAAGTGCATAACTTCTCAAATAAAAATGTAAAATAAAAGAACAAAATATATGACTGTATTTCTTAGACTGGCAATAATTTAAAGTTAAAAAAAACTGATAATGGCTGAACTAGTAAGAATGTAGTGAATCACTCTCATATTTTATCAAGAGTATACATTGGTATACTTTTTAAGGTAATTTGCTGGTAATTATTAAAATGTAAATGTTCACATTTGTTTGTCCTCACAGTTTAATTTCTAAGAATTTTTCCTAATGAAATACTTATTTAAGGAAGCAAAATACATAGTATTTGCAAAGGATGGCTACAGAAAAACACAAAGCTATAAAAAATAAAGTATGTCTACAAATACTATTATGGAGATTCAAAATATATGCAAAAAAAGTTATATGTATGTATAGTATGATCCCTTTATTGTAAAAAACAGTAGTAACTATGACATATATGTTAATGTGTTCATAGAAAAATAATCTATGTCTGGAGGTTAAGATTATGTTTTTTTTCAGTTTTAGTATATTTTTATGTTTAAGCTAGAAGCTTCTATAAATGAATAGTAATTATATATGTGTAAAATTTACAACTGAAATATGTTAGAGGGATAACATAGTATGAGAGTGGTTTCTCAGGAGGAAGAGGAATGGCATCTGACATTCCAGCAGAATGGAGACAGACACCAGGCTGTCAAAATCACCACTTGACAAGCCATCTGCACAGCAATAGTTAATATGCAAATTAAACTCTTCTATACTGTATTCATTGAGAAATGTGGAATAAATTAACCATTACTTTAACTTAAGAAAAAAGCTGCGCTACTTTTTCATAATTTAGGCTTTCCATTAACCCTGAGAAGGAGGTCTTTCTCTCACCCTCTCATCATGCATGCAGTTGACTCATGAGTGTAAATGCAAGCATGTCTGTGCAAATGCTCTGCAATGCTCAGAGAAGAAAAGTGCTAGATCATGGGCATCTCTATCCTAGGTTTGTGTGGAATGCAATGAGCATGCAAGCTGTTCCAAGGAAAAGTGAATTTTACTGCTGCACGTCAGTAAAAGTTCGTACGTTTATTTTAGTATTCCAACATGAAGCTTTATATTTAAAAAACTGAAAACTATTTTTCAGTACAGCAGTCTTTCTGAATATAGTATTAATTATTCACGTGTGTGCAAATGCTGCTCAAAGCTTCAATTTAGTTTTGTTCCCAAAAGTCACTCCCATCATACACTGTACCTCTAAATTCATCCTACATTGAGTTTAGACCATTAACATAACATAATCCCTGCTTAATTTGCCAATCCAAGTCTTTTATTCCTAATCTTAAAAGTGCTTCATTTTTAAAAAGCACTGAAGGAAGTAAATGCAAGGAAATGGAACCTACCCAACAGTTTCATGTGTAGGCAGATACAAAAGACATCTGTGTCGTAGTAATCCAGGAATCAGATTACTCCACTTGCCCTTATGTTTTCAAGGATGGTAGAAGGAATGGACGTAACCATGGAAATGCTCCTTCCGAAAACACAAATCTTAAACAAAACCCAAAAGCCTAGAAACATCCAAAAAAAAAAAAACCCAAGAACTCTAGCTTCCAACAGAGAACTCAACATCACCATGACAGAGAGCAGCTAAAAAGAGACCCTTTCCAAAACAGAAAGAAAGTGCTACAAAAACACAGCCTTTTGAAATTTTATCCTAGGCAAGATGCCCTTTGTTCTGTAAAATAAAACACTTGTCAGCAGCGACAGAATGAAATGTGTGTCTAAAATTTTCTTTAGAAGACTATTATTCTGTAGCTCAATTCAGTCACTTTAGATAAATGTGGTGTGGCATTTAAATCCTAAATTAAAGCTTTTCCTCTACTAGTTGACATGGAGGTAATTCTGTGGGGGCTCTTGGTCTAAACTTAGCTGGAAACAACTAAAATTTGGATAAATTAATATAAAAACAACAATCTCTTTTGCCAAAGAAGCTGGAATATGGACTGACAATATTGAAATAAATTAAACAAATGTTTGTCATATCCTATCATGCTCCAAGCACTTTCAAGTGCTAGGCAAACAGCTGCCAACAAAAATAGATGAGAACTCTGTAATTTTATAGAACTTGTGAAAATAAGTAATTCAAAATCAAAGCTATTGGGACTTCTTTTGAGCCTAAAGGAGTGTGATTATACAACCTGAGTCGCTAACAGGTAGCTACAACCTGGACAGCTGTAACCTTTATTTCCCTAATTACAGGTTAGCCTTGAATAAACTCTTCAATGGGATTCTGAGCCTTCTGATTATTTTGGATTGACAAACTTATATCCAATTTGGTGACCAATTATTGCACAAAGTATAAGGGACAATTGTATACAGTCTTAAGTAGTGAGAAGGAAATCGAACAAGACAATAAGATGAGGGTAATTTATGAATTAGGGGTGGGAGGTTACTGGAGATTGAAAGTTCTCAAAGATGTGATCTTTTTTTTATTGCTTTTTTTTGTTTTTTTGAGACGGAGTTTCACTCTTGTTACCCAGGCTGGAGTGCAATGGCGCGATCTCGGCTCACCGCAACCTCCGCCTCCTGGCTTCAGGCAATTCTCCTGCCTCCGCCTCCTGAGTAGCTGGGATTACAGGCACGCGCCACCATGCCCAGCTAATTTTTGTATTTTTAGTAGAGACGGGGTTTCACCATGTTGACCAGGATGGTCTCGATCTCTTGACCTTGTGATCCACCCGCCTCGGCCTCCCAAAGTGCTGGGATTACAGGCTTGAGCCACTGCGCCCGGCAAGATGTGATCTTTGAGCTAAGGCTTGAATGCTAGGAAGAGTGAAGCTTGCATAGATGTGGAGGAAGAGGGTTCTAGGTAGAGGTATAGCAAATGCAATGGTTCAGAAACAGGAATAAGCTCTGATACTTTTTTTTTTTTTTTTTTAACACGGGGTCTCACTCTGTAGCCTTAGCTGGAGTGCAAAGATGCGCAATCATGGTTCACTGCAGCCTCGAATTCTAGGGATTTAGCAATCTTCCCACCTCAGCCTCCTGAGTAGCCGGGACCACAGACACATGTCACCATGCCCAGCTTATGTTTTATTTTTTTGTAGAGATGAGGTTTTGGTGTGTTGCCTAGGCTGATCTGGAACTCCTGGGCTCAATCCATCCTCCCACTTCAGCCTCCCAAAGTGTTGGGATTACAGGCATGAGCCAGTACACCTAGCTTTGAGAATATCTTTTTCCTCTTGCTCTGTCATCCAGGCTGGAGTGCAGTGGAGTGATCTTGGCTCACTGCACCCTCTGCCCCCTGGGTTCAAGCAATTCTCCTGCCTCAGCCTCCCGAGTAGTTGGGATTACAGGCACGCGCCACGATGCCCGGCTTATTTTTGTATTTTTAGAAGAGACAGGGTTTCACTATGTTGGCCAGGATGGTCTTTATCTCTTGACCTCATCATCTGCCCACCTCAGTCTTCCAAAGTGCTGGGATCACAGGCATGAGCCACTACGCCCGGCTTTTGAGAATTTCAATAAAAGAAAAAGAGGTGTGCCTGAAACTTCAAGAATAAAAGATAAATTAAGGAGAACCAATCATGGAGAGCTTTATAGGCCATAGGAAGGAGTTGGATTTTTTTAGTATAAATAATGAGAAAACATTAATGGGTTTCTGCTCTTACAAATGAAAGCTGGATATGCCTCATCCACTGGTTGAAATGGGGGTATTCTTGTAGGGGACATGGGTCTCTCTTGGTCTAAACCTAACTAGACACAACTAAAGTTCGGACAAATTCATAAAAGGACAACCATCTCTTTCGCCAAAGAAGCCAGAATATGAACTGACAACATTGAAATACTGTTTTGGGAGGAAAGGAAAAGAAGCAGAGAATGTAGTGGAAATGAAAATAAGGAGGCTTTAGAACAGGCAAGCGCTCACCCTCCTTCAACGTAAATTAATTAGTCTAGGAAAATAACAACGTTGTAGGACAGGCACGGGCTCACCTCAGTGCTTAATAGCTATTTTAAACTGTGGTGGCAACAGGTCTCACTAGCTGAGAATTAAAGAAAAATTCTACTCCTAGGGCCAAAGAGAGACAACTTGGAAAGTTAGAAGAAGTTCACAGTCATTTCATAAATGCTCAAAAAAAAAAAAATCAAAACGAAACAAAAAAACAAGAACACATTCTAAAGTTTTTCGAGAATTATTTGCGTTTATGGCTGGATGTGGTGACTCTTGCCTGCAATCCCAGCATTTTGGGAGGTCAAGGCAGACGAATCACTTGAGCTCAGGAGTTCAAGACTAGCCTGGCTAACGTGGTGAAAACTCATCTTTACTAAACATACAAAAATTAGCTGGGCGCAGTGGTGCACGCCTGTAATGCTAGCACTTTGGGAGGACAAGGTGGGTAGGTTGCTTGTGCTCAGGAGTTCGAGACCAGCCTGGCCAACATGGTGAAACCCCATCTCTACTAGAAATACAAAACTTAGCTGGGCTTGGTGGCAAATGCTTGTAATCTCAGCTACTTGGGAGGCTGAGGCAGAAGAATTGCTTGAACCCAGAAGGCAGAGGTTACAGTGAGCCAAGATCACACTACTGCACTCTAGCCTGGGTGACAGAGAGAGACCACAACTCAATTAAAAAAAAAAAAATTTGTTGTTGTTTTAACAAACCTTGCAACAAAGCTGTTTATTTAAAACAGATAAAAGCTGATTATTAGTATGAAGTCAAATGTAGACAGCCAGATTATAAAAAATTAACCATATAATCTGGAATATTGAAAATGGAAATATGAAAAAGACATCTGAAAAATTATATGAGTATGTTAGAAATGGATTCGTGAAGAAAAAACATGAAGAAATATAAGAGTATGGGAGGATGGTGAATTCTAATACACTATTGTCTTACAGGAAAAAGATTTTCATATTTAAATGAGAAATGCATTGAATATCTCAATTTAAAGTAACATCAAACAATTAATTCCAACTAAATGCTGTGGTTTCTGGTCTATAGAGAAAGAAAAGTCTATATTCAAGTATGCTTGGTGTATAAATCAGATTTTTATATGTCAAACCACTGTTTCAGTAAATATATATATAATTACATTACTACAGTGATAATTCCAGAGACTGACTTCCCACGGAAACCTACGGCTTCCTAGAGCCGTACATTTCATGCTAGGTACGGTGGCTCATGCCTGTAATCCCAGCACTTTGGGAAGCTGAGTGGGGCAGATCATCAGGTCAGGAGTTCAAGACCAGACTGACAAATATGGTAAAACCCTGTCTCTACCAAAAATACAAAAATTAGTCGGCCATGGTGGTGCATGCCTGTAGTTTCAGCAACTTGGGACGCTGAGGCAGAAGAATCACTTGAACCCAGGAGGCGGAGGTTGCGGTGAGCTGAGATCGCACTACTGCACTCCAGCCTGGGTGACAGAGCAAGACAAGACTCCGTCTCAAAAAAAAAAAAAAAAAAAAAACCAACAAAAAAAACCGACCATTTTAAAGAAATCTGTCAGAAGGCTTAAAAATATACATATATACATTTAACAGAAAAATACTTTCTAATAAGCATATGAAATATTACCAACAATGTGATATGATACATTTAAGAATGTTATCAAAAATGTTTACCATTGATATGGGCAGGATGAATCAGAAAGCAGACTAGCCATAGTACTAGAGCAGGATCCTGGAGGCCCCAGCTGGGCCAGGCGTTAACCCTTTAGTTGCTGGGAAGTATGACGGTGGGGAGGTCCAATGGGAAGGCATTCAGAGGGCTTAGGCAGCACCACTTACTAGCCAGTATGGAAGTCTTTCCATATTTTAGCAACCAGCATGGCTATTCCAGCAGTGTGGAAGATACTCGCAGAGCATCTGTCCTGAGCATGTGCACATAATACTCGGCAGGCACTATGTTGAGTCATCCATGATACATTACTACGTGAATGAGGTAGATTACATAAGGGTGTATATGCTGATCCTTTAAGTTCGTTGGCATGTGTGCAGGAACAGGTAGGACTGAGAAGATTCATAGCCTTCAGTAGGATTGTGGGAGATTTTATTTTTTTAAATTATATTTTCTAAACTTCTCACAATATAAATAAACACAAGTTAAAATGTTATGCTTATAATATAGTATTATACTATTTTGGAAATTATACTATTTGGAAATTACATGCCTGTAATCCCAGCACTTTGGGAGGCCAAGGTGGGCAGATCACAAGGTCAGGAGATTGAGACCATTCTGGCCAACATGGTGAAACCCCGTCTCTAATAAAATGCAAAAAAATTAACCGGGCCTAGTGGTGTGTGCCTATAGTCCCAGCTACTCAGGAGACTGAGGCAGGGCAGTTGCTTGAAACTGGGCAGTGGAGGATGCCGTGAGCCGAGATTGTGCCACTGCACTGTAGCCTGGGTGACAGAGCAAGACTCTGTCTCAAAAATAAAAATTAAAATTAAAATTAAAAAATTAGCCAGGCACGGTGGTCCATGTCTGTAGTCCCAGCTACTCAGGAGGCTGAGGCAGGAGGATCCCTTGAGCCCAAGAGTTTCAGGATACCGTGAGCCACTGCACTCCAGCCTGGCTGACAGAGCAAGACGCTATCTCAAAATATTACTACTAATGATAATGGTTTCTCATATATTTGTCTTGTAAAAAAAAAAGCTTCATACTATTTTGGGGGGGCCGTTTTGAAAGAAACTGTTTACAACATCATATGGTATCAATTTTATAAATATATGAAGATATTTTTCCAGGCTCAATTTCTGAGAAAGGGCACTTCCCCCGAGTAATTGCTTTGCTTTTATCATAGGTATCCTAAGTCTTGCAACTAACCATGCTTCCTTTTTTTTGTTTGTTTTACTGCTGAGAAGCTCTAAAACAATTTGAAGCCTAACTTATGACACGTATTTTGTGTATTAACCTTAGTAGGTGGCTTTTTTTTTTTTTTTTTTTTGGAGACAGAGCTTTGCTCTTGTTGCCCGGGCTTGGAGTGCAATGGTGCGATCTGGGCTCACTGCAAACTCTGCCTCCCAGGTTCAAACGATTGTCCTGCCTCATCCTCCAGAGTAGCTGGGACTACGGGCATGCGCCACCATGCCCAGCTAATTTTGTATTTTTAGTAGAGAAGGGGTTTCTCCATGTTGGTCTGGAGCTCCACACCTCAGGTGATCCGTCCACCTCAGTCTCCCAAAGTGCTGAGATTACAGGTGTGAGACACTGCGCCCAGGCAGTAGGTGACTTTTAATAGCACATTGGTTCAGAGCATGAAATCCAGAGCTCCGTAATTTACTAGACTTGTGACCTTTGGGGAGTCACTTAACTCTCTGTGACTGAGATTTCTCAACTGTTAAATGGGATAATGATACCTACATAATAGGATTGTTTTGAGAACTAAGCAAATAAATGTAAAGCACTTTAAATAGTGCCTAGCACATAGTAAACACTATTACTAATCCACTTTTTTTTTTTCCGGTGAAGAAATTGATACTGACCACATAGACCTTCTCTTTACAATAAAAGTAAGATAGGCTTCTAATATCTAACACTCACTTATGTTTTTGAAAAGCCAGGAGAAATCAGTAACTTTATTTATAGCCACTGCATTTGGATATAAGTTTCAAAATTTTTTCAGAGCTTTCTATTAGCTAAAGGGTTTGGGAAGTGGCATGACAGGGAGAAACATAAAAATTCATTGTTCACACAAATAAAAAAGAAGTTGCTCAGGGAAAGTGCAGAAAATGGAGAATTAATTTTGTTTCCTTCCTTTTCTTTCCTCCTCCTTCACTCCATCTCTCCTGCTTTCCCTACACACCCATGTGTCTTTCTTTCTTCCTTTCTTTCCTGCCTAGCATACATGGCAGACACAGATGACAGCAACAAATCTATTATATGAGCTGCAAAGAACACAAAAATGACCAGAGGAAAATAACCTGCTTTCAATATTATCATTTTATTACTTCCAATTTATGATAGAGCTGCTTGAATCAACTAATTTTACTAACTTACAAACATAAACAGATGTTTTATCATAACCGTCACAACTGAAGAAACTGCATTTTTAAGAGCTAATGACTTATCCATCAATTTTTCTCTTTTGAAAAGCTTCAAGTGACAAAGAAAGATTTACTAAATCCAGTTTCTTCTTTTATTTTGAAGTACGGATTCCAGCATTGAAAGTAATCTAGTGGCTGGGTGTGGTGGCTCACGCCTGAAATCACAGCACTTGGGGAGGCCAAGGCACCCGGGTAGATCATGAGGTCAGGAGTTTGAGACCAGCCTAGGTGAAACCCAATCTCTACTAAAAATACAAAAATTAGCCGGGCACATTGGTGGGTGCCTGTAGTCCCAGCTACTCAGGAGGCTGAGATAGGAGAATTGCTCGAACCCTGGAGGTGGAGGTTACAGTAAGCTGAGATCATGCCACTGCACTCCATCCTGGGCAACAGAGCAACACTCTGCCTCAAATTAAAAAAATAATAAAAGTATTTGTCAAATATCATTGAACAAAAGTTACAAGAGTTATTAATCAGCAAATTCCTTTAAAATTTGCATTTGACTTTATAGTTAACACAGTTTACAGTTGTGATGGTTTAAACAACAAATTTATCTAGTGATTTTAGATAAGAGGCTTGAGAACACACATTAAGAACAAAAAGAGGCCGGGCCCGGTGGCTCAAGCCTGTAATCCCAGCACTTTGGGAGGCCGAGGCGGGTGGATCATGAGGTCAAGAGATCGAGACCATCCTGGTCAACATGGTGAAACCCCATCTCTACTAAAAATACAAAACATTAGCTGGGCATGGTGGTGCGTGCCTGTCATCTCAGCTACTGAGGAGGCTGAGGCAGGAGAATTGCCTGAACCCAGGAGACGGAGGTTGTGGTGAGCCGAGATCGCGCCATTGCACTCCAGCCTGGGTAACAAGAGTGAAATTCCGTCTCAAAAAAAAAAAAAAGAACAAAAGGAATGAGAGGGGTTTCCAAGTGATGCAAAGAATGGACTGTGGTAGACAAACAGAAAACTCCAGATCCCACTTCAAGAAAAAATTTCTGCCCATCTGCAGCGATGGAGTTAGCTGCCAGCAAATTCAGTGTCTGCTTCAGCTGCAGAAAGCTACGTTGCTCAGGGCAGTCCACATCAGGCAACTGAGCAAGGAGTGGGTTTAAAAGCATGGCCATGGCCAGATGTGGTGGCTCATGCCTGTAATCCCAACACTCCTGAAGGCTGAGACGGGCAGATCACTAGGTCAGGAGTTCAAGACCAGCCTGGCCAATATGGTAAAACCCCGTCTCTACTAAAAACACAAACAAATCATCCGGGCATGGTGGTACCTGTCTGTAATTCCAGCTACTCAGGAGGCTGAGGCAGGAGAATCACTTGAACCCAGGAGGAGGTTGCAGTGAGCCGAGATTGCGCCACTACACCCCAGCCTGGGTAACAGAGCAAGACTCCATCTCAAAAACAAACAACAACAACAACAAAAAACATGGCCACTTCAGCAAGATATGGGACAACTGTGACAAGCAATATGAGCTCCAGAGAGGCATTTGTGGGCCCGCATCACAGCTCCACTTCTTGCTCTCCCCAGTCCTTAACCTCTCCTTTTAAACGTGCTGATCCCTAAAAACAATCATATTCCAAACTCAGTGTCTGTTTATGGAAAACCTAATCTGTGACAGTGGTCCATCTTATATTATTAAGTAGGAAATAGAAGCTCTAAAATAGCATGTGTCATATAGTGTGGTCCCAGTTTTTAAAAAGTGAACATTAGCCAGGCGCGGTGGCTCATACCTGTAATCCCAGCACTTTAGGAGGCAGAGTGGGCGGATCACGAGGTCAGGAGATCGAGACCATCCTGGCCAATACAGTGAAACCCCATCTCTATTTAAAAAAAAAAAAAAAAAAGAAGAACATTGACATACACATACACATAGGAAAAATTTTTAGATAATTTTACCCTAAAATTTTTTTTTTTGAGAGGAGTCTCACTCTATCACCAGGTTGTTGGAGTGCAATGGTGCAATCTCGGCTCACTGCAACCTCCACCTCCCGGGTTCAATTGATTCTCCTGCCTCAGCCTCCTGAGTAGCTGGGAGTACAGGTGCGTAGCACCATGCTCCACTAATTTTTGTATGATTAGCAGAGACCAGGGGTTCACCATGTTGGTCAGGATGGTCTCCATCTCTTGACTTCATGATCCGCCTGCCTCAGACTCCCAAAGTGCTGGAATGACAGGTGTGAGCCACCGCACCCAGCCACTTTTACACTAAATTTTAACTGCAGTTAACACTGGAAGAGTGGGATCATGGGGAGCTTTCTCTTACTTTATATCTTAGGAAAAGATACAGGCATAGTTAGGCGTAGACAACCTGAGTTTCAATTTCCAAGTATATTTATTAACTCCATGAACTTGTATTCACTTGGGATAGGTTATATTATGCTCTGGTAACACACTTTCCCTAAAACAACAAAGGCTTATTTCTCACTGGTGCTTTGGTTTATGTTCCACATTTCTTCATTCAGATATCCTGGTTGATAGAGAATGTCCATCTGCTAGTCTCATGGTAGAAGGAACAGGTAACACAGTGAGCATGTGCTGTCTCATAAAACTTATGCCACACAGGACTTCCACTCATTTATTGGTTTCTTAAATCGAGTTACATGTTGTTGCCTGAATTCAAGTAAACAGGAATGAATAATTCTTCTGCAGGGAACGGCACAGAATACAGTTGAAAAGTAACACAATCAACCACAGAATTTAAACAAGTTACTTATTATACCTCTTTCTTAATCTGTTAAGTGCAGATAATAGTACTATCTCAGTTGGTGAAAAGAAATGAGAATACAGTCATCCTTTGGTATTGTGAGAGACTGGTTCCAGGACCTTCCAAGAAAGATACCAAAATCTGCAGATACCTAAATCCTTGGATGCTCAAGTGTCTGATATAAAATGGCATAATATTTGCATATAACCTATGCACATCCTTCCATATATTTTAAATAATCTCTGTATTACTTATAATACCGAATACAGTATAAATGCTATGTGAATAGTTATACTGTATTGTTTAGGGAATGACAAGAAAAAAAATGTACATATTCAGTACAAATACCATTTCCCCCCCAGATATTTTTTTTTTTTTTTTTTTTTTGAAACGGGATTTTCGTTTTTGTTCCCCAGGCGGGTGTGCTAGCCGGGCCTGTGTTCACCCCCACCCCC
>NW_022437010.1:7404545-7407924 GCF_009761245.1 Sapajus apella | reverse complement strand
CCTGGGTTCAGGCAATTCTCCTGCCTCAGCCTCCTGAGTAGCTGGGATTACAGGCACGCGCCACCATGCCCAGCTGATTTTTTGTAGTTTTAGTAGAGACGGGGTTTCACCATGTTGACCAGGATGGTCTCGATCTCTTGACCTCGTGATCCACCCGCCTCGGCCTCCCAAAGTGCTGGGATTACAGGCGTGAGCCACCGCGCCCGGCCTCCCCCCAGATATTTTAAAGCCACAGTTGGTTGAATCCACAAATGTGGAACCCAGGGAATCAGAAGGCTGTCTATACTTATAAGCATTTATCCCACTGGCTGATATGTAATAAAGCACCAAGTGTTTACTATTATTTATATCTTTACTTTAAAATTTTTGTATGTGTTGCTTTTATAATTTATTCATTCTGCAAGTATTTACCAAGCATCTTTGTATCAAGCACTTTTCAAGCCTGTGCAATCAAAAGAGATTAAATCTCTGCCATCCATGAAGGGTAGGCTAGATAGAGGCAGGCAGACAAGCTGAACAAAATGAGCTTTCCAGGAAGCTGCAAAATTGGAATTAGAGGTACTTGACAACACTGAGCACAGAAATCTCCTTTCTTTTGCATGATTCCATTTATATGAAAGGTCCAGAACAGGCAAATTTATAGTGACAGAAAGTAGATTAGTGGCTGCCTAGGGCTGGGTAGGGGGATGGGAACAGAGCGGGAGCAGATGGGAGTGAATGACTGCTCATGAGTCCAGAGTTGCTTTTGAAATAATAAAAATATGCTAAAATTGATTATGGTAACTGTTGCCAACTCTGTGAATATACTAAAATCCACTGGATTAAAAGTAAAGGTAGTAATGAAAATTCTAGGTTTTACTTTTTACATAGTCTTTTTATGAAATTAAGCATATTTTCTATGACTTAGTATCATTAGTTTTTTTAACTATCAAACTTGACCTTGAAAGAAAATTTGATATCTACTTAAAAGCTAAAAGTTATGAAAAAAATAAACATTACTAAGTTAGATTTATCCAGGGAATACAAGAATAATCTTAGCATCAGAAAAATCTATAAATTTGACCCATTATAATAACAGAATGAAAGAGAAAAATCATATTCCAATAAATGCAGAGAAAGCATCTAATAAAATTCAACATTAAATTCATAATAAAAGGTCTTAGAATAGCCGGGCGCGGTGGCTCACGCCTGTAATCCCAGCACTTTGGGAGGCCGAGGCGGGTGGATCACAAGGTCAGGAGTTCGAGACCAGCCTGGCCAAGATGTTGAAACCCCGTCTGTACTAAAAATACAAAAATTAGCTGGGTGCGGTGGCACGTACCTGTAATACCAGCTACTCAGGAGACTGAGGCAGGAGAATCGCTTGAACCTGGGAGGCGGAGGTTGCAATGAGCCGAGATCACGCCATTGCACTCCAGCCTGGGTGACAGTATGAGACTCCGTCTCAAAAAAAAAAAAAAAAAAAAGAATAGACGGATAGACGGGTGCAGTGGCTCACACCTGTAATCCCAGCACATTGGGGGACTGAGGTGGGCAGATCACAAGGTCAAGAGTTCGAGACCAGCCTGGCCAACATGGTGAAGCCCCATCTCTACTAAGAATACAAAAATTGCCCAGCGGGGTGGTGGCGCATGTCTGCAATCCCAGCTACTCAGGAGGCTGAGGCAGGAGAATCACTTGAACCTAGGAGGTAGAGGTTGCAGTGAGCTGAGAACTGCACTCCAGCCTGGATGGCAGTGCAAGACTCTGTCTCGAAAACAAACAAAAAAGGTCTTAGAACAAAGGATAAAGGAATTTCCATAAAGAGTGTGTCTAAATAACCTACAGCAAACATTATCCTAAATGAAAAGATAATAAAAACAAATCAAAAAATACGTAATACTAGGCCCCGCGTGGTGGTTCACAACTGTAATCCCAGCACTTTGGGAGGCCAAGGGGGGTGGATCACAAGGTCAAGAGATCGAGACCATCCTGACCAACATGGTGAAACCCTGTCTCTACTAAAAATACAAAAAATTAGCCACACGTGGTGGCACATGCCTGTAATCCCAGCTACTTGGGAGGCTGAGACAGGAGAATCACTTGAACCCAGGAGGCAGAGGTTGCAGTGAGCTGAGAATGCGCCATTGCACTCCAGCCTGGGCAACAAGAGCAAAACTCTGTCTCAAAAAAAAAAAAAAAATAAATAATACTAAATTGAAGGTCCTAATGGCACATGAAATAATAAACTGAATTCAAAATGATACAGAAGAATAAACAAAACTAACTTTATTTGCAGATGATATGATCGTTTTTGTAGAAAACCAAAAAAAAAGTATAATTTATTAGAAATAATTTAAGTTGATTATAAGATTATTGTCAAATGCATTTCTTTATACCAATGACAAATACCTGAAGATGTAGTTTAAAAAAAGACAGCATTTTCAATAATCTTAGAGAATTTCAAGTATCTAGGAGTAAATATAATAACAAATATGCAAGATCTCTAAGTAAAAACTACAAAAAGACATTAGGAGATATTAAATAAAGACCTGAATAATTAGAGAAATATACCATATATGTGCATAAGAAGATTCAATATTGTAATTAGTTGACCTATAAATTTAACATAATTATAATCAAAATTCCAACAGATCTTTTTCATGCATCATGTAAAGCTAATTCTTTAAAAAAGCATGAACAGTAAGGATTTTTTTAAAAGACAGGAAATTTCTGGACACTAGAGGAAGTTGCCCTATCAGATATCAAGACTTACTATGAAGCTACTGTAATTAAGTCATCATGAAACAAATTGGACAAATTAACTGAATTGAATAGGAAACTATAGCAGACTCATACATCTATGGGACTTAGGCTATATCAGAAGAAACACATGATATTGATGGAAAAATTGGAACTATTCAATAAGTGGAGGTGGAAAAAATGATTATACATGTAGTAAAAGGCGATAAAGTTCTGTATCATACAAGATATAAGATCTAAGTACAAATGTATTAAAAACTATAATGTCAAAAACAAAACTTAAACTCTCAAAAGACAGAAAAAAAAAAAAACCCTTAAATTCTCTTAATAGAAAGCATACATGAAAATATTTTAGACTAGTGGAAGAATTTTAAAAATTTAAACAATACAAGAAAAGCACTAACTATAAATACAAATGATATACACTGAAACCAGCCTGGCCAACATGGTGAAACTCTGTCTCTACTAAAAATACAAAAAAAAAGGCCGGGCGCGGTGGCTCAAGCCTGTAATCCCAGCACTTTGGGAGGCCGAGGCGGGTGGATCACGAGGTCAAGAGATCGAGACCATCCTGGTCAACATGGTGAAACCCCGTCTCTACTAAAAATACAAAAAATTAGCTGGGATTACAGGCACG
>NW_022437010.1:7384544-7404145 GCF_009761245.1 Sapajus apella | reverse complement strand
AAAAAAAAAAAAAAAAAAAAAAAAAATATTTTGTTCATCAAAATGTATTTTCAGGCCAGGCGTGGTGGCTCATGCCTGTAATCCCAACACTTTGGAAGGCAAAGCGGCTGGATCACCTGAGGTCAGGAGTTCAAGACCAGCCTGGCCAACATGGCAAAACCCCGTCTCTACTAAAAATATAAAATTAGCCAGGTGTGGTGACAGGTGCCTGTAATCTCAGCTACTCAGGAGGCTACTAAAAATACAGTATAAAAATTAGCCAGGTGTAGTGGCAGACACCTGCAATCTCAGCTACTCTGGAGGCTGAGGCAGGAAAATAGCCTGAAACTGGGAGGCAGAGGTTGCAGTGAGCCAAGATCCTGCCACTCCAGCATGGGCAACACAGCCAGGCTCTGTCTCAGGGGAAAAAAAGAAAAAAAAACAAACGTATAAAACCCATAGAAAAATGGCCAGGCACAGTGGCTAATGCCTGTAATCCTAGCAGTTTGGGAGGCCAAGGCAGGCAGATCATGAGGTCAGGAGATCAAGACCATCCTGGCCAACATGGTGAAACCCTATCTCTACTAAAATACAAAAAATTAGCCAGGCATGGTGGTGCGTGCTTGTAGTCTCAGCACTCAGGGGGCTGAAGCAGGGGAATGGGAATGGCTTTAACCCAGGAGGTGGAGGTTGCAGTGAGTCTAGATTGCGCCACTGCACTCCAGCCCAGGGACAGAGCAAGACTCCTTTCAAAAAAAAAAAAAAAAAAAAAAAAAAACCATAGAAAATTGGGCAAAGACAATGAACAGAGCATTTCAAGATGAGAAAACACACATATGGCCAATAAACATATGGTGAGATGCTTAACTTTATTAATGAGAAAAGGAATGCTAATCAAGACTACAATAAGATAACTTCTACCCTTATTCAATCCGAGAATATCAAGTCTGAGAATATGAAGTGTTAGAGAAGATGTTGCTCACAGAATCTCTTCCCATTCCACAAAATTTAACATTTGTACAATTGCTTTGGAAAATATTTAGTATTACCTACAGACCGGACAGAGTTGAACATTCATAGTAATTCTACTCCTTGGTTCAATATCAAAAGAAATTATTGCTAAGTACAACAGAAAGTAGAAAAAACCTTTAAACAAGTTAAATGTTTATCAATAAAAGAATGGTAAATAAACTCTGGTATAGTCACACAATAAAATGACATCATAAGATTCCACATAATCTTAGACAATTCCATACAGCATAATTCTTTTTTTTTTTTAACAGAATTAAAAACATGTGTTTTAAATAATATTTTTAGGAAACACAGATAAAATAAAATCACATATATCAAAAGAATAACAGCAAAAATTAAAGAAATGATGGATGCCCCAAATGTGGGCAGGCAAGGAATGAGAGGGAACTACACTACATGTATGTGGGTTAATAGCAAGAGCCTCTCTGTTGAATTGGATGATTCATGAATGCTTAGTCACTATTAAAAAAATAAATAAATAACTGAAGGCTTTGCACTGGGCCTTTGGTGAGAACGTGTCAAGATGCAAAGATTATGACTAATCTATTTCTGTGTACTATTTGTAATCCATTTCAAACAGGTGCAAATAAAACAAACAAAAAATCCCCAATAATCTCAGACTAAAATTTTAGATTTATTTTTTAAAATATAGGCATATCACAAAGGAGAAATAAAAAAAAAATCAGGCTAAATGTATTCTTTGAGAGTGGGGGGAGGTGGGATACTGATTAATTCTCAGTATTGACAGGTATATTTCAAATATGGCTAGTAAAAATTTAAACATAAGAGATAAAAAAACAGAATCATAATCAATAACGCTTTACAGGTGAAGGAAAAAAAAGAAATAAGAATGTTTAACAAATGAAAAACATCTAACATTAGAAATAAGAAGAAACATGGCCGGGCACGGTGGCTCACACCTGTAATCCCAGCACTTTGAGAGGCAGAGGCGGGCGGATCACGAGATCAAGAGATTGAGACCATCCTGGCCAACATGGTGAAACCCTGTCTCTACTAAAAATACAAAAAAATTAGCTGGGTGTGGTGGCGCGCACCTGTAGTCCCAGCTACTCGGGAGGCTGAGGCAGGAGAATTGCTTGAACCCGGGAGGCGGAGGTTGCAGTGTGCCGAGGTCGCGCCACTGCACTCCAGCCTGGCGCCTGGTGATGGAGCAAGACTCTGTCTCAAAAAAGAAAAAAAAAAAAAAGAAATAAGAAGAAACATATCGATTAACATAATAAGTTTGTAAGAAATAAGAGGGTGAAGCAAACTCAGTGCTTCAAATATTTTATTTATTCATTTAGAAAATTAAAAATTAGAGTTAACAAATTACGATATGCCACTTGAGACAGTAAAATATTTTAGGCCGGGTATGGTGGCTCACACCAGTAATACCAGCACTTTGGGAGGTGAGCAGATTGCCTGAGGTCAGAGGTTCCAGACCAGTCTGGCCAACATGGTGAATCCCCGTCTTCACTAAAAATACAAAAAATTTAGCTGGACATGGTGGCGTGCGCCTATAATCTCAGCTACTCAGGAGGCTGAAGCAGGGGAATTGCTTGAACCGGAGAGGTGGAGATTGCAGAGAGCCGAGGTCACGCCATTGCACTCCAGCCTGGGCAACAGAGTGAGGCTCAAAAACAAAAACAAAAAACAAGATTGTAACACAGTGTATATTTAATTGGTTTGATAAATTATATGAACAAACAATTGGTCAGAACACAGATATATATGTTAATTAACTAAAAATATAAGTAGCTACAGAAAGTAGTGACCTTTATTTTCCTTTATGAGACTCTAGTAATAGAATTTTCTTTAAATAAATAGCGTACACCTGAGACTGGTATAGGGTGGTTTTTCTAGCTCCACCCTTTAACTGTTCTTAGCCTCCTCAGGACACAAATTCTATTTTGTTTATTAAAACCATGTGAAGTGGGCCTATTATCCCTTGCCCTCCTTTTTTTCAAAAATAGAGGAAACTGAGGCTCAGAAAATTGAGCAGTCTTTCTAGATCACAAAACTAGTTAAGTTATGCTCCCAGGATTTAAAGCCCGACAATTGATCCTAGGGCCAACATTTAATCACTAGGCTATCATTGATAGCACAGTCCATGTGAGATACTCTATGCACTACAAAAACCATATCAGAGCATATAAAAGGCAGGCTAGCCACTAAGTAAAATCGTAACCATGCTTTCTGTTTGCCCTTACTCTTAAAAGATTTTTATTAAGTTTGCAATATGTGGCAATCTCTGCTATAAGACTTCATAAGGAAAAAAATCATGCTCGTCCTTTGCTGCCCTCTTATGGAAGATGTACATAGATGTACAAAAAATTTCCAGCCAATAACTGCAGTCTAACTTTGCCACCATAACTAAACTGTTTCAGGGGTACCTAGCTTTACATGATAGATAAGTTTCTAGAACAATGCAACTGGTACATAAGAGGTATCAATGAATGTGTAGAACTGAAATGAAAGCTTTATCTACTGACTCTTTGATATCTACTGACTTTGATATGCACTATAACAATAAGGATTTGATTTTATAAAAATCCTATGATAAATTATTTAAATGACTAATCACCCTCCAATTTAATTGTTGTGATATACAGATTTGTACGTATCACATTTATTTAAAATTGTGAAGTGTTATAATGTAGCCAATTTATTCACAATAAAGGTATGAATTAATAAAACCATAATCTAAAAATGTCAGTTTAATCACTTGTTTCAAGAACTTTTGTCTCTTTTTAAAGCCAATATCTAACAAATAGTCTAAGTGAACGGTTTGAGTTTCTTCTAAGTACTTGCTCTTTATTTCATCTCTGTTTGTTGTGACCATAATTTCTCTTAGGAGAAACTAAGTGTCTTGAACTCTGAGGTAGGCCTAAACAACTCCAAACAAAATCTATGAAGAACATTGCTTAAAGTTTTAATGCAGGTAAATAGTTATCTCCCTAGCCATTTAAGTTTTGGCAAGTCTGTAAATGATTAAACACTAAAACTGATATTTTTATGAAGTCAAAACAGTGAGTGATTTTTGCAGCTAAACAGCAATAATAATTATTTCGTTAATTCATGGATGGTCTTACACAGATAATCTTATGGAAGAGGACTTCTCCAAGTTCTCTACTGGCATGGAGGGGACCTCACCTGGCTCTCCTCACCAGTACTGGGAAAGGCTACATACAACACTGAGATGTGTGGTGTATATCATTCCTAAATATTGGGTAGCTATAACAATTTTTTTTTTAAGTATCAAAAAATATTGCCTAGATCCCGCAGTAGCTTTATCACAGAACATGCTAATTCTTCAAAGACTTTGCTAATTCATGTCTTCCTCCCTATTTTTAATGACATTACACTAGTTCAGGCTCTTATAATTTTACATTCATTCATCAAACACTGTATTTCTTGAACAACTACTATTATATGTAAGCATTGTGTTAGCAGGTAGGTCAGAGTGATAAACAAAAGAGACATGGTGGCCAGGAGAGGTAGCTCACGCTACCTCTGTAATCCCAGCACTTTGGGAGGCTGAAGCAGGAGTTTGAGACCAGCCTGTCTGACATGGTGAAACCCAATCCCCACTAAAAATACAAAAAAAAAAAAAAAAAAAATTAGCCAGATGTGGTGGCGTGTGCCTGTAATCCCAGTTACTAGGGAGGCTGAGGTAGGAGAATCACTTGGGCCTGAGAGGCAGAGATTGCAGTGAACTGAGAATGTGCCATTGCACTCCAGCCTGGGAAGCTTAGTGAGACTCTGTCTCAAAAAAGAAAAAAAACATAGTCTAATCTCATATAGCTTATAGTCTAATAAGAAAACAAACAAAAACACACAGGAAAAAAAATGAGAAACACAGACCCAAAAAACAGGCAAATAAATATACTGATAAACAGTCCAACAAGGTTTTATCAAGGAAAATAACAGGATGCTTTAAGAAAGTTATAGAAAAAATAGGTCCTCATTTATATAGGGACCAGGGGGAAAGCTGTTATTTAGATGAGGGCTCTCTGTGGAACTGACATTTAAGCCAACACTTGAAAAATAAGTCATGGTGATCAAGGGGAAGACTGAACAGAGAAATCCAGGCAGCAGAAATATCAAAATCCCTAAGCTTGTATGTAGGAAAAAGCATGGCATGTTTTATGATTAACATGAGGGCCAGTGTGGTGAAAGATTACACTCAAAAACAAGTGAGGCTTAAATCATCAAGGCTTTACAGGCCATATTAAGAAGTTTGATTTTTATTTCAAGTAATACAGTACCAATATATAATTTCCCAAAAAGTATAGAAATCATTTTATTCATTTGGAAAATGTCATCCTAAGAACAGATCTGTATTATATAAAGATAATTATGTATTTTAGAATTCTGAATCCTTTAATTTTATTTTTATGTACTTATTTTTGAGCCAGGTCTCATTCTGTCACCCAGGCTGGAGTGCAATGGCACAACCACAACTCACTGCAGCCTTGAACTCCTGGACTCAAATGATCCTCCCACCTCAGCCTCCCAAGTAGCTGGGACTATAGGCATGCCCCACCATGCTAGAATTCTGAATCCTTTACTGGAACCTCACCTTTCCTCCAGTCACAAGGACCTCCCCTGTGCTTCAATACTGCATTCTTCCCACTTCCTGACCTGAGGCCACACCCAGCAATACCACTTCCTCTACTACAGTAAGCGCAGTACTTTCCAGGTCCCAAACCTAGCCCAGTTATTAACACCGAAACACAAACTAAGCACAACCTCTTTATCTAGTCACAGTCAGTACCAAGGGGCCCTGGACTCTTTCTAATCCTTCCTGTGTCAATGGCTAACAAAAGACCAATTTCATCAAAGAAGTTTTATAATATATGATTTACTAATTAAGGGATAACTTAAAGAAGAATAAGCAACCTGTTTTTGAAAGCAAATTCTAAAGGTGAAATTTGCAACTATATGGGTATTGCTAGCAAAAAATGTCTATACTACATTTGTCCTATTGTTAAAAGTGAATATGCATTTAGATAGAAAGTGTCTCCTAAATACATGCTGTATCCTAGACATATTTTTTAAATGCAGAAGCATACAGTAGAAACTAAAGTTACTTTTCATTAAAAAAGTACAATTTATATTAGCAAACAATGGGTTTATTACTGATATTTAAAATGAATTAATCAATAAAAATTTTTATATTTCTCAATGTTAATCAATTACAACAAGTATTAGTAAGTATAACCTTCATAAGTAAAAGCTCTTCAATCATTTTTAAGGACATAAAGGTGTCCTCAGACCAAAATGTTTGAGAACGATTGTCACTGGTTCAGGAAGAGACTAAAAACAGGAAAGAAAGCTAGGAAGATGGTTTTGTAGGGATGAATGACTAAGTTAGTATATCTATAAAGGGAATGAGTCACACTTGAGACAATATGGATTAAGGACATTAGCATCCCTAAATATTAATAGCTAAGGATTTGTGGTATCTCTCTTACTGTATATTCAAAATAAAACATTAGGTCATTTGTGCAGAAATCCAATATATCTCTGAGATTTTCTGATTTCAATGATCTTTTTGAAATATCAAATAACACAACCTTCCACCCATGCCATACATTTTTAGATTCTCTTGTTTTGATGATACCCAAAACATGTGCTCATTGTAAACACTGGGCAAATAGGCTCCTTGCTACTCTAAGTGACGTCCATTGACCAGCAACACCAGCATCCCAGGGAACTTGCCGGAATTGCAGAAGGGAAGACCTCACCTCAGGCCTACTAAATCAGAGTCTACATTTTAGCAAGATTCCCTAGAAGTTTTACATGTGGTGAACTTTGAGAAACACTGGACTAACTAATACACTTAGTTAGTTATTGATAAATGTTCGATCCATAGAAAAGAAGAAAGTTCAAAGGACTTACAGGATGGATGGTGATAATAAAGTTAAGAAAAGACCCTTTGATACTGAATTCAATTCTCTGGTACATGAAATTGGTATTTTATTTTTAATACACATAAGAAAGTAAAACAAATATATGTTCTTCAACTTTCACAGAATGTATGAAACATGATGGATAGATTTCCAGGATCTATGTAATGAATTTTTAGAATCCATGCTTATGTTATTAACTATGTTAAAAATTCATTAGAGGATCCTTTTTTTTTTTTTTTTTTTTGTTTTAAAGACGGAGTTTCACTCATGTTACCCAGGCTGGAGTGCAATGGCGCGATCTCGGCTCACCGCAACCTCCGCCTCCTGGGTTCAGGCAATTCTCCTGCCTCAGCCTCCTGAGTAGCTGGGATTACAGGCACGTGCCACCATGCCCAGCTGATTTTTTGTATTTTTTTAGTAGAGACGGGGTTTCACCATGTTGACCAGGATGGTCTTGATCTCTTGACCTCGTGATCCACCCGCCTCGGCCTCCCAAAGTGCTGGGATTACAGGCTTGAGCCACAGCGCCCGGCCTCATTAGAGGATCTTTGCTTCCTGCTATATGGAATAACAGGAAGCAGACTTGACCTGCTTAATAACTAGAAAACTAAACAAAATATAAAACCAACTGTTTTCAGATGCTGGACAACAGATAGCACAGAACTATGATCCCTAGGAGTAGACAATCAAACGAAGAGAGCCCTAAACTACTACAGCTTTTGGCCTGAATGCCATTACAAACTGCAGAAGAGGGAAGATAATTTCAAGTAGCTCACAGTAGTCCAGATAAACTGAGGTATTTAGAGGCTAGTCTTCCGAGAGTCTGAAGTAACTGAAAGTTGCAGGGCAGGGGCCTGGAGAGGTGGGAAAAAGACATTAAAAAATGTGAAGAGTTCGGGCGCGGTGACTCACACCTGTAATCTTAACTAGCACTTTGGGAGGCTGAGGCAGGTGGATCACTTGAGGTCAAGAGTTCAAGACTAGCCTGGCCAACATGGTGAAACCCCACCTTTACTAAAAAGACAAAAATTAGCTGGGCGAGGAGGCACGTGCCTTTAATCCCAACTACTCAGGAGGCTAAGGCAGGACAACTGTTTGAACCCAGGAGGTGGAAGTTGCAGTAACCCAAGATCGGGCCACTACACTCCAGCCTGGGCAACAGAACGAGACTCTGTCTCAAATTTTAAAATTAAAAAATAAAGGTTAAAAGACTTAAATGTAAGACACGAAACTCCAAAACTAGAAGAAAACAGTGGAAAAGCTTCATGACATTAGTCTTGGCAATGTTTTTTGTTTTTGATTTTTGTTTTTTTTTGTAAATGACACCAAAAGCACCGGCAACAAAAGCAAAAATAGGCAAATGGAACTAAATCAAACAAAAATGCTTCTGCACAGCAAAGAAAACAACAAAATGAAAAGACAGTCCACAGAATGGGAGAAAATACTAAAAAGCCATGTATCTGATAAGCAGTTAATATTCAAAATACACAAAGAACTCATACAAAGAACTCACACCTGTAATCCCAGAAATTTGAGAGGCCAGAGCTGGAGGATCACTTGAGGCTAGGAGTTAGAGACCAGCCTGAGCAACATAGTGAGACTCTGTCTCTATAAAAAATTTAAAAATTAGCAGGGTGTGATGATGTGTGCCTGTAGTCCTAGTTACTCAGGAGGCTGAGATGCAGAAAATCCAAAAATTAGCTGGGCCTGGTGGCATATGCCTGTAGTCCTAGCTACTCAGGAGGCTGAGGTGGAAGGATCACTTTGAGTCCAGGAGTTTGAGGCTACTGTGAGATATAATCATGACACTGCACTCCAGGAGCCTCGGCAACAGAGCAAGACCTGTTACCAAAAAAAAAGAAAGAAAGAAAGAAAGAAAAATTACTCCAGATGGTAGAATTCACAAGAAAAAGAAATTAACAGAACCTGAAATGCTAAAGAAGTTTACTATAACAAAAGCTACAAATATATATTGGCTTTCCTTTGTTATTATAATAACGTACTGTTGAGTGTGTAACATCTATAACATGTACAACAACAAAACCACAAAAAAACAGGGACATGGAATAAAACTATATTGGAGTAAGGTTTCTATATCTCACTACAATTAAGTTAGTATAAATCCGAAGCTGATTCTAATAAGTTAAGCTATAATTGTATGGTAAGCTCTAGAGCATCACTAAGGTTTCTAAAAAAAACTTAAAACAGTGAAAAAAATCACTCAAGAAATTAAAATGTTACATTAGAAGATATTCACTGGATGAAAAACAAAGCGGTAAAGGAGAGATAGAGGAAAAGAAAAAGACATAAGACATACAGAAAACAAAAATAAGATGGTATACATAAATCCAACTATATCAGCAACATTAAATGTGAATGATTAAACAACTGGATCAAAGACAGAAATTATCAGACAAAAAAAATTCAACTACATAATGTCTATAGGAGATACATTTTAGATTCAATGCTACAAAGCATATAAATAGCAATCATGTGAGAACTGAAATAGCTGCATTAGTATCCGACCAAATAGAGTTTAAAACAATGTTACTAAAGAAAAAGAACACTTTCTAATGATAAAAGGATAAACCCGCAAGGAAGATATAACATTTACAAGGATACATGCACCTAAAAACAGAGAATATATGTAGCAAAAACTGACAGGAATGAGGGGACAAATTGATTACTCAAGGACAAAAGAGGAAGTCTTTAATACTGCTCTTTCAATTAGTTAAGACTCCACAACAGGTAACATGACTGAAATAGAACTCTATTTAGTTTGCCCCCACCTAAAATCTGCTCTTCCTTCAGTCTCTATCTTGGTAAGTAGCAAACTGTATCTGTTTAATTGCCCAAACCAAAATTCTTTAAGTCACTTTCTCTTGAATCCCACATCTAGTCAATCAGTGAATCCTACCACCTCTCCTTTCAAAATATATCTAGAACCCAATCATTTTTCCCTACTTACACCCCGATCTAACCCACCACCATCTCTCACAGAGATTACTTAAATACCCTCCTAATTGGATTCCATCTTCCTCCCCTGGTCCCATGCAGTTTATCTCCATACAGCAGCCAAATAAAACTTCTAACACAAATCAGGTCACTCCTCAACCCTGAACTTACTCTGTCCAGTAAATTTTTTTTTTTTAATAATTTTTTTTCTTTTATAGAGATGAGGTCTCCCTGTGTTGCCCAGGCTGGTCTCGAATTCCTGCGCTCAAGGTATCCTTCGACCTCAGCCTCCCAAAGTGCTAGGATTACAGGCCTGAGCCACCACACCCAACCTGTCCAGTACACTTTTAATGAGATCCAGATCCTACAAATTTCCTTTCCTGCATTACTTCCCACGCTCTTAATCACCCCATTCACTGGCCTCTGCCATTTTCAGCAAGTTACTAACCCCAATTCGTAATATAATCCTATTTTGAAAAAACACTACATATATATGCATAAAAAAGGATAGCCCAAAATGTGAATATTCACCTATGGTTAGCAGGATTATAAACTTTAATTTTTTCCTATTGTGAAAAATTACTTCTAATTCATGTGTTATGTAATAAAATATATGAAAAGCTGTGTATTAAACCCCATACCCCCACTGTGGTAATAAAATCTGTTAATAAATCATACATGTCACACAAAAAAATCACAACAAAAGAAAGAAAATTTGCCCACAGTAATACCTACCATTTACTAATAACACATGCTGCAGGCACTTTCACTCATTATTTCATTTTACTCTCATAATAATTCTATGCAATCAGAACCATTATTCCCAAGTTACTGTGTAAAATGAGCCTCAAAAATGGTAAACTGTTTGAAATTGCACAGTAAGTTGTGAAGCCCAGGTCTGACTTGAATGCTCACATTCTAAATACTAATCTAGCTATTGCCACATCATATAGTAGTTATATACAATAATGCAAAGTTGAAATAATGTAGGCATACAATAACAAAGGAAAAAGGTTAGTTATAAAAAGGTTTACTGAAAGTAGAATTACGTAAAAATTGGGGGACATGTTACATGAAAGAGCAAATTACCACATTCTATACCTGAGTACAAGAAAATTTAATATTTCATACTAAAAAAAAAAGCCAAAATAAACCAATATGTTCAAGTTGGTACAGTGTGGGTAATGGAACTGTGGGTGATTTTCATTTCTTTGTTTTGTTATCCTTTCATTGTTTTGCGTTGTTATCCTTCGTTTTACACCAAAATTGCTTCAATACTAACATCAACAACAAAAAAAACTACATTCTCATAAAGTTTGCATCGTAACAAAGGAAAATTCAGAACAGTGTTCCAAACACCTCAAAGTTCCAACTCCAGGTCTAAACTAGAGCCTAAATATTCTCTGAAAGGCGATCTACTCTTGACATCTGGCGACTCTACGTGGACCAAGAGCTTCCTCTGCAGGATGTTAGGATCGTCTTCATTTTGTTTGTAGCCCCTACGGAAGAACGGGCCTATTAAGAGCTTATTGAGATTGATAATTGCACAGTGTAGCTTGAAAGGTCCAAATTTAATCTGTTTCCATGGGAGGAACACAATTCAAAACCGTTTTCAAAGTATTTCGAGATGCGTGTCTTATGTGGAAGTAATACTTAAAAGGAAGCAAGCAAAGAGGGTAAGAGAAAGTCACAAATGCAAGCTCGCGCCCGAAGCCTGGCCTCGGGGCCCGCACACTTCTACGTGGTGTCGCGGCGGCAGGTCTCCATGCGCTGTGTTTTTACGGTCTCCGTCAGCAAGCAGAGCCGAGCTCCGCTTTATCCGACACGACCAACGCAGAATCCGGGGCGCAGCGGCTACAGGAATCCGAGACGGACGCGTGGGCCAGGACTCTCGCGCCTTCTTACTTCTCGGCCAGCCCCCCGGCTTCGGATCACTGCCTTGCAGGAATGGCGGCAAGAGCGCCGCCGCTGACAGGAGCTAAGGAGAGCGAGTCTACGGCTCCGGGCCTGGGGATGAGACGCCCTGGCTGGGAAGCAGGGAGCGCCAACACCAACGATAAAGGCTGGCGGCCCTGAGCTTGAGCAGGCGGCTTAGGGCGGGGACTGAAGGGACCAATGCCCACCCCGGGCCTCAGACCCTCCCACGCCTACCGCCTACACCCCCCAACCCACAATAACGCAATTACGCATGCGCCTCCGCAGCCGCCTCTGGGAAGAGCGCGCGGCCCAGGGCACCGCCCCCTCCAAGGATTTCCGGGGAGGCGCGTTCCGCCGGGGAGTTGCCGCTCTTGCTACTCAGCTCAATGGATGCCTGTCCCGGGCCGCTTTCCGTTGCAAAGGTTCTTGAATTCGGGGAGGAAGAGCCGCAAGATCGAAATATTGGGCATAAGTTTGTTGCTTCATAAACTTTTGCTGAATGAATAAACTGATACGCGGATGTTTGCTGGGTCCCAGCCTTTCAAAACTACAACAGCAACATAGTTTTGGGTGTGTCCTTCACAAATCTATTTCATTCCTCCGGTGGTACCGTGCAAGTGAATTTGGTGAGAATTTTTTAAAGGAAACTTTTGCCAGCATCGGCTTTTTGAAACGTATTTTTTTTTTTACCATGCTCTAAAAAACAAACAAAAACAAAAAAACTTAGTTTGTTTGAATATCAACGTTAATCACAATCTGGCTTCGGCGCCTATTATTCGAGCCCCATCTATCCTTCCCTACACTTAGGATGCTTCATCTCCACATAAAGCATAACTGCAAAATACATAGGGCAGAAAAGAACCTGGGAGATAATACTATGATTGTAGAAACTGAGACCAGCCTGAGCTCTCGACAACAAGAAAAAGAGACACAGCGAGGCATTTATTTATAATAGGCTTCTGCGAACAAGGAAAAGTAAGGCATTTTTGGATTCGAACGAGTGCTCCATTACCTCTACTCAACAAACATTTGAATGCCAAGGAGCTGTGAGGGTGGATAAGCAGATGCTGAGCAAAGTCATATTTTTGCAGGAAGCAACCTGATAAGAAAAAAGCAGATTTTCGAGTCTGATTTTTACCTCAAAAAGAAGCTTGGTACTTGGGAATGCAATCATCATCAGCAAGTTACCATATTATCTCAGTGTCAGTTTGTTCACGTGTAAAACGTGTTAATAGTACCTGATCCAATCTTTTGCCTTCACTCTATTTCCAAGATGAGATCTCTCACAGTTCTACTACATACACTATTAATTTTAACATTATTTTATTTATTTAAAAATAGTTTACTAAGTTTATATTTAACAACACATTTGAGCTATTCTTGGCACAATGACACATAGCCTTGCCTTCATGTGTAGGAGAGGCAGCAGAGGATATAATAATTAATTGTAAATACAAGGCTAAATTTGTAATATGTTTGAACAAATATTAACGGATGAGAACCTTGAGTTAGGAAAAATTGGAACTCAGATCCCAAATTACACGCCATTAGTGCATAAATATATGGTTGAAAATAAAATCCATTATTGACATGTTTCTGAAAACTTTTTTCATAGCATAACACAAACAAAACCTATGTTATGTCTGAATCCGATAAGAAGAAGAGAAATTCTTCACAAAGAAGACAGTATCTTTAAGAATCATGTAAAGAAATGTTGCAGTGGGTGGGTTGGGGGGTATCCACAAAGAGCAATAATTATCTAAGGATGAATTTACTCTTTCACGTTATTAAGAGAGTCCATGAAAACTAACATTTTATTTTTATTTTATTTTTCTTGGAGATAGAGTCGCACTCCAGGCTGGAGTGCCGTGGCGCGATCTCAGCTTACTGCAAACTCCGCTTCCGGGATTCAAGTGTTTCTTCTGCCTCAGTCTCCTGAGTAGCTGGGACTACAGGTGCCACCACGCCGCCCGCTAACAGAGATGTGGTTTTGCTATGTTGATCAGGCTGGACTCGACCTCTTGAGCTCTGGCAATCCGCCCGCCTCGGTCACCTAAAATGCTAGGATTGCAGGTGTGAGCCACTGCGCCCGGCCTTACGATTTCAAAACTTTTGGAATTCAGCCAACCAGAGACATTTTGTAATTACGAACATTTGAAACCCTTCTCCCCTGAAAATCAAGAGATACATATGGAGTGTGGAGATTCCGAACCCAGTTTTCTTTTTTTTTTTTTTGAGACGGAGTTTCACTTTTGTTACCCAGGCTGGAGTGCAATGGCGCGATCTCGGCTCACCGCAACCTCCGCCTCCTGGGTTCAGGCAATTCTCCTGCCTCAACCTCCTCAGTAGCTGGGATTGCAGGCACGCGCCACCATGCCCAGCTAATTTTTTGTATTTTTAGTAGAGACGGGGTTTCACCATGTTGACCAGGATGGTCTCGATCTCTTGACCTAGTGATCCACCCGTCTCGGCCTCCCAAAGTGCTGGGATTACAGGCTTAAGCCACCGCGCCCGGCCTCCCTGAACTCAGTTTTCTAGGACAAACGCAAACTCATATGATTACAAGAATGAAAGTGATCGTCACGCTGGTTTTAGGTTCCAAAGTATGGAGAATTTTTTTTTTTTTCTTAGACGGAGTCACTCTCGCTCTGTCGCCCAGGCTGGAGTGCAGTGGCGCGATCTCAGTGCAACCTCCGCCTACTAGGTTCAAATGATTCTCCTGCCTCAGCCTCCTGAGAAGCTGGGATTACAGGCGCACGCCACCATGCCTGGATAATTTTTTTTTCCATTTTTAATTTTTTACATTTTTAATAGAGATGGGGATTCACCATGTTGTTCAAGCTAGCCTCGAACTGATGACCTCAGGTGATACGCCCGCCTCAGCCTCCCAAGGTGCTGGGATTACAGGCGTGAGCCATGGCGCCCGGCCGAGAAATTTTTTTTTTTTTTTTAAAGAGTAATGAAATAACCTAATTAACCTAACTGGTACTAAGAGCTCTCCAAGAGCCAGTAAATGTTTTCCCTAAATTCCATTTAATCCCATTACTGTAGAGTCATTACAGAAAAAAACAAAATCACATAAAGCAACTTGGACCCCAAAAAATTACATGTTCCAGGTACGGAAACAACGAACTGAACGACTCCTAAAACGTGTCACCCTTGAACTGTGTAAAGTGGAAAAGATGTTCAATGTCAAATATAATAACAGTTCCACATTTAAAGATATTTACGTTCGAGGTACAGACCTAATTTACAGTATTTTAAAATGCCTTTCTATGCACTTTCTCGGGAAGTTAATGCTAATTCAGTTGAGCTATCTAGAGAGGTGGTTAAGCATTTACTGTGTCTCTAACACTGACTAGGGCAAAAATCAATTTGACCGAATTTAAGTGAATTTTCACTCAACTTCTAGTCCCCATAGCCAATCAGTTCTCGGAACCGCACACCCGAAGCCGACATCCCTCTCTCTTTGCTCCCCTCGTCAGCGGGCTTCCGTAACTACGTCCATTTCTAGCATTGACCAAAGAGCTCAACCTGGACACACGCCGTCAATCCTCAGCAGCACCGCCCACCATGCTCCCGGAAGCTGCGACATGACGCCCTCCGCCCCTCCGGGACGTAGGGTTTTATATCCGGATTCTTAGCGCGGACTCAGAACTTCACTCTTCCCAGCGCCGTCAGCACATGCGCGGCAGCTCTTTTCCTTCTTCCTCCACTTACACTACCTTCCACCGTCCGGGAGCCGCCGCCGCCTCCACCGCCGCCGAGGAGTCAGGAAGTTCAAGATGGCCGCCGCGGAGACCCAGTCGCTGCGGGAGCAACCAGAGTAAGTAATCTCTGTGAGTGGGCCAGAGGCTGGAGCCCGGGGACTGCTGAGTGGGAGACGACGGAGAGCTGCAACGGGCGGGCGGGAAAGTTCGGGCCTAACGGCAAGAGTCAAACTTTGCCTTTTCTGGCGCTATTCGTTTTGGGGTGGGAGGCATGGGGAGCAGGCGGCCTTCGAGCTTCATTTTCCCGGAGGCCGCCGCTGTTGGGGCGAAGGCGGCCGCGGCCTGCCGCGCGTCGTTGCCCCGGGAGGCGCAGGCGCGAGCGGCCTCTACAGGTCCGGTGCGCGTGGCGGCTGCCGCGGCAGTGAGGTCGCGCCTTACTGTTCCTCCCTTGGGGACCCAGCAGATCTCCCTGGCCGCAGCACTTAGCGGCATCGGTGCTGGGGACACGAGGGTCAGTGGCGGCAGGCGGGGCAAGCGCGAAGTCTTTTCTTCCTCATGCGGTACCCCTAGTCGTCCTTATACTGGTGTCACTTTAGGACCTGAAAGCAGAGAGAGGAGGAGCTAGGGTCACACTCTGATCATCCTGAAGCTAGTCTGTGGCCAGCGTGATACTCGATCTCATCACCTTGTATTCTTTAGTCCAGCAGTCACCGGGTATTGTTTTGGTGTTTTTTTGTTTTGTTTTTGACTGCCTACCGGCAGCTTTTTTTTTTTACCAACTTGCAAACTTGAGGCAAAGTAAGATAGAGTCTTTGGTTTTGAGGGTTGGCTTTTTTTTTTTTTTTTTTGCCTGGGTTTATAACCCTTCTTTAGGAGGACGAGTGGAAAGAGTAGTGGGAATTGCTAGCTACTGCCAAACCACTTTATGTCTATAATTAAGCTAACATAAGAATCTATGGGCCAAATGAAAAAAAAAACTTGTGTATGCTGCAAAGGCCAACAACCCTTGCTTAACTGAAAGCAGTATTTTGCTTTTCATGTCAGTGGTAGGAAAACTCAAGAACCTTAAAAGAGAATGGATTTTACGGCAATATTTGCATAGCCACTGTTTTTTTTTTTTTTTTTTCCATCTGCACGGTCTGATGTTTCCAGCCATCTTAGAAAGAGGTATAGTCCCCCAGCAACTTGTAACTGAGCAATAGGAGAAATCTTTGCCGCCCGACACTTCATTGCTGTGCATCCAGTTTTGGGCTCCTCAGTCATCTACTTTATTCAGCTAGGCAGAGAAATTGAATTTTTTATTAAGGCCTTTTGAAAACTGCTGTATTATTTTTACAATTTGACTTAGCAGAGATTCTAAAGTTTTAAACTAGCTTTAGCCTGTTACTGTTTCTCACCACTTCATTGTGTGGCACAGCTACAGTGTTTAAGCCAATACAGTGCAGATCTCATGCTATGTAGCTACATTTTCTAATCTGAAAAGTTTTATAGTATTATGTCCATTTATTTGATTTTAGGGATGTTTCACATTCATTTTGAGGAGTGAGTCAGCCATATTTTATTCACATACTGTATTCAAATATTAGAGTTAATAATTTTAAAAAAATACATATTTAGGCCTCTCCTGTGTAAATAACACTGACATACTCTTTAGTTTCTCTTCCCTTCCCCACACAATACTTGGTGTAAATGGATTATTTGGTCTGTATATGTTTCACTTTCAGTAGTTTGAAAGTGTTTAACAAAGAAGATAACAGTTTGATACCAAAACAAGCACTATGCCTGGTGCTTATAGTGAGTCCCTGAATATGGTGTCTACAATAGTTCTTTAGAGGACATTGAGTAGTTTACAGTTACATGGAGTCTATTCAAAATAGGAAAATTTAGAAAGAATAAATATAAAAAGTAGCCTTTATGCTCCCTGAAGGCTTTAGCTCTTTTAACAACCCTGTTGAGGTGGATAGTTGTATTTTCCTTATTTTAGAGAGGATAAAACTGAAGCCCAGAGAAATTAAGTAACTTGCTGAAGGTCACGTTAAGTGGCACACTCATTTGAACTCTGGCAATCTGGTTCTAAAGCCCTGCTGCTAACTATTGTACTGTCTGGCCTCCCTCTATACAATGCTACTTCTGTTTAAATTGCTTTTCAAGTTTGAAATGATTTTTATTTTTTTCCACTGTCCCAGAAAGATCCATTTTTTGATGTGACATGTCTAATTTATTGAAACCTAATTTCTCAAAACTGCTTTGGCAAAGGGGGCACCAGAGGGAAGGTTTGTTTTAAGACTAGTTGGTCTTTTGAATCCATTCTGATTTTTTATATCTACATTAATTCTTTTTATTCATTTTATTTATTTTTGAAACACAAGCTCTTGTCACCCAGGTCAACAGATGGCACTATCTTGGCTCATTATAACCTTGACCTCAAGTGATCCTCCTGCCCCAGCCTCCAGAGTAGCTAGGACCGCAGGCATGCTCCACCATGCCCAACTAATTTTTAAATATTTTTGTAGAAGCAGAGTCTTCCCATGTTGCCCAGGCTGTTCTTGAACTACTGGGCTCAAGTGATCCTCCTGCCTCAGCCTCCCAAAGTGCTGCAGGTAGTAGGGAGTCAAGGCGGAGGATCATTTGAGCCTAGCAGTTCAAATCCAGCCCAAGCAACATAGCAAGACCCAGTTTCTTAAAAAAAACACATACATTTTAACTTGTCAGAGAAATAGGTCTAAACTATTACTTTTCTGGTAAAGTAGCAGTGGTGTCCACTTTGCTCACCACTAAAAAAAAATTTTTTTTTAAGAATTGTCTAGCTTAAAAACGGTTTTATTCATACACAAATTTAAATCAGTTCTCTGTCTCTGCGTATTTTGAATGCCCACCAAATAAATTCACTAAGACTATTCTTTGGGAAAAAATGTAAAAGAAGTTACAATAACACTAGTGGTTGGTGATTGCTGACTTACTTTATTTTATTTGAGATGGAGAGTCACCCAGGCTGGAGTGCAGTGGCACAATCTCGGCTCACTGAAACCTCTGCCCTCTGGGTTCAAGCAATTCTCCTGTCTCTGTCTCCCAAGTAGCAGAGATTACAGGCATGCACCACCACACCCTGCTAACTTTTGTATTTTTAGTAGACGGGATTTCGCCTCGTTGGTCAGCCTGGTCTTGAACTCCTAACCTCAGGTGATCTGCCTATCTCAGCCTCCCAAAGTGCTGGGATTACAGGAGTGAGCCACTGCGTCCGACTGTGACTGTATTATTTTAAAGTTGTTCCATGATTATTTTCATTCATTGTGCTGGATGCTTCAAGACTTGGGGTTTTGTTTGTTTGTTTGTTTGTTTGTTTTAAAGTATAAAAACTAAACAAAGCATATAAACAGATGCTGTTAAGCACCCTCATGTTGTTTGCACTTCTCATTCACCTTTGCTTCCAAATGCTGTGATCCGAAAGATGTTATTCAGTACTCAATAGGTTCTCAATAAATATTTGTTTTGTGATAAACCTGTTGCAGACCAGGTTGGTATACGCATCTACTTGGCTAAATGTATGATGTTAAGTTGTAAAATGTAAATGCTAAAGCATAAATTTATGTAAATGAATGTATATAATCTATATTTATTGTCAATATAAACTGTCCAGGATGACTATTAGGTTTCTTAACAAGAAACCATTTCCTTTAGCTTTAGAAGAAATTCATTGATGCTGAACCTAATTTAGCTATTTTAGCATAAGCCCATTGGATGTAATACATTATACTCAGTGTTTCAAGTTTTCCAGGTTTACCTGGTCAGACTTTACTTGTTACTTTCTATGATATTTGCATTGAGAGATCAACTGAAACTGAAAGATTCATTGTATGCCTAGCCCCTGTATAAGAAAACGCTATAATTAAGGTTAACCTAATTATCTCGAGCTGGTAGCATTTTTAGCAGGAACCTACTCAGTATTTCTAAAGATAATACTGATTAATTTACAGTGGGAACTAGTCACTCATGGGAATGACTCTCCTACAGTGATAATGGTCATCATGATGTATTTCTGATTCCCTGAAGCTAGGAGGAGCTTGATTTTCTTTTGATAGAATTTGATTCCTCT
>NW_022437010.1:7368744-7384144 GCF_009761245.1 Sapajus apella | reverse complement strand
AAAAAAAAAAAAGAAACTCCTAAGACTTTGTAAGTTGTTAGCATTAGAAAACATAGGTTCAGAAAACTGATTTTCCTTTGCTGGGGCCGATGAAATATAAATCATTTTGAATATTACACATGCAAAAATAGGTGTGTGCATACCATGTATGTGTACCGTGAGGCCCTGGAGATAAAACTGAGCAAAAACAAAATAGTAACTTTCAAGTGCTAAGAGTCTATAATAGATAGTATAAACCAGCTTTATACAACTTTTATATGTTTTTTTGTTGTCGAGATGGAGTCTTGCTCTGTCATCCATGCTGGAGTGCAATGGGGTGATCTTGGCTAACTGTACCTCTGCCTCCCGGGTTCAAGTGCTCCTGCCTCAGCCTCTGGAATAGCTGGGATTACAGGCATCCGCCACTATGCCTGGCTAATTTTTTGTATTTTTCTAGAGATGGGGTTTCACCATGTTGGCCAGGCTGATCTTGAACTCCTGACTTCAAGTGATCACCCGCCTTGGCCTCCCAAAGTGCTGGGATTACAGGTGTAAGCCACCAATCCCAGCTTTATGTTGTTCTGTATATATCATTGACACAAACAATACTTATTGAGCACGTGCTATGGATTGATCTAGGCCCTTAAAGATAGAGCAGTGAACTAAAATGAAAATTCTGCTCATATAGTGCTTACATTATGGTAGGGAGAGACAAACAAGAATTATATTAGTGGTAACAATTGCTTTGGAGAAAAATGTTAAGGACAGAAGGAGAACATGTGTGCAGTGGTGTGGGTTTGCATTTAAAAATGGATTGATCAGAAAAACTTGTTTGAGAAAGTGATGATTAAGCAGAGACCTAAGGTAGTCAAAGGTAGCCAGGAATGCGTGTATTGGGGGAAAGCATTCCTGGCAGGAGAAACAGGTACCACATACCTGAGATGTGAGTTTGCCTGTTCAATGAACATGGTGTGGCTGAAACAGGGTGATGGTGGAAGAAGAGTATTAGGTTTAGAGTGTTGGGGATGTTGGGCCAGTGGGTATAGGACCTTTTGCTCTGAGTAAGGTAGAAAGCAATAAAGTTTTACAAAGAGTAGTGACATAATCTGACTTTTTAAAGCATCTTAAGCAAATGGAAGATCTTTTGAATGACTTGGAATGCCAGCCTTCTCAGTGGCTTGTTGTATGTGTTACCTTAGGCAAGTCCCTTAAACCTCCTAGAACCTCGAAGTCTCAACTCAAATGGAGAGACTTGAATACTTAGTGTGACAGCCTTTTATACTATGAACTCATTTAATTATCGTTAAGCCTATGATTTGTCCGTACTATTTCCCCATTTTTTACAGTTGTGGAAACTGAGGAACAGAAGAAAAACTTGTGTGAGATTACAATAGCCTTGTCATGTTAGAGGCAGCATTTAAACCAGGTAGTTTGACTCCAGAATCTGCTCTTTGATGGTATTCCTTAAAATAACATCCTTATTAGCAGCCCTCTGGGCTCCACTGGGTTTTTGTAAATAAATATAACTATCCAGCATCTATACAATAAGAATAGCTTGTTTATAAGAGGAATTGGTCTGCGGTAGGCACTGTCATAAGCATTTAACATCTAGTCACCCGTGTAAACGTCACAATACCTCTTTAGGTAGGTATTATTTTCTCCATTTTGTGGATGAGATGCCTGAGGATCACTTGCCAAGGCCACACAACTAGTAAGTAATGGAATCAGGATTTGAACCCAGGCAGTTTGGCTCCGGAGACTGCTTAACCACTCAACTATCCTTTGTCTTGAGGACAGTCTTGAAGTAAAACTCAGAAGTTCAAGGAGTTTTGAATTTGAGCTTAGTGACTAGAATGTTGTATTTTGGGCATTTAGATTTTATATACCTGAAGATCATTCTCAATCTTTAAAGACTCTCCTAGCTTCATAACTTCAATAAACTTAATTATTTCTTAGGCATTTTCCCCTGTAAGTCAAGGTTCAGGAAAGAAAGACCTTCTGGATTATGAGATGGGAGGTTTCTGGGGAAAGGGGATGAGATTGTAGTCTACATAAAGAACAAAGTTGAAATGTCTTGGAATCTTTTACTTAAATCTATGTGACTTCTTTCCTTTCCATAATAAAGCGATGATGGCGTTTCGTTCTTATTGTTGTTTTTTTTATTTTTTTGTATTTTTGAGATAGGTCTTCCTTTGTTGCCCAGGCTGGAGTGCAGTGGCATGATCATGACTCGCTGCAGCCTTTGACTCCTGGGCTCAAGTGATCCTACCTTAGCCTTTTGGATAGCTGAGACTATAAGAACATGCTATCACACCCAGTTAATTTAAATTTTTTTGTAGAGATAGGGTTTCACTGTGGTGCCCAGCTTGTCTTGAGCTCCTAGGCTCAAGGAATCCTCCCACCTTGGCCTTGCAAAGTGTTGGGGTTACACGTGTGAACTACTGCACATGGCCTGATGGTATTTTTTAAATACCAAGATACTGTACTTTTTCCAAGTCTTTGAGAAAAATTAATGTCCAGAAAACAGTACTGTGCTTGTCCTGTGTCTTCTCATACTCCATTAGAGAGAAGGTAAGCCAAATTAAAACCTGACTTTCACTAGAGGACACAGCTTCTCTTGCACATCTCTTAAATACCTTTTCCAGCCGGAAATGGACGTTGGCAGTCTGACAGCCAAAAATCAAGGTTCTTTGAGTGAGCTACCCTGTAGTGGCTGTGTGTTTTTCACTTCCCCTCATTGTCGTCAACTAATAACTTCTCAATTATACCACCATTCTCTCCCCGACTCTTTCTCCTAACAAGTTTATTCAAGACTGTGAGACCTGGCTAGACAACCTACTTTTGCAGTTCCTGAGCCTCTGGGACTTCAGTGAACCTTTAATTCTCGCTCAACCACCCACTCTTAGAATCATATACTATTTTGTCATCTTCTGGAATTGGTATCTTCTTGGAATCTTTTTTTTTTTTTTTTTTTTTTTTTTTAAAGATGGAGGGTTCTCTCTGTTCCCTAGGCTGGAGTGCAGTGGTGTGATCATAGGTCACTGCAGCTGCAAACTCTTGGGCTCAAGTGATCTTCAGCCTCAGCCTCCTGAGTAGCTGGGACTACAGGTGTGCACCGCCATGCCTGGCTCCACTTAGAATCTTTTTTTTTCCCCCCCACTTAGAATCTTAACCTCAGTGTCTTTCACAACACTGATGTACTTGAAGTTTCCTATATGTAACTGCCTTTTGTCACCTTCATTTTCTATCTCAAATGCCCCTTTTCCCCTTCTTGTTAATTCCTTACTCATTCTCTAGGGCAGTGTTACCCAACTTTTATTTATTTATTTATTTTTAAGACAGGGTCTTGCTCTGTTACTCAGGCTGGAGTGCTGTGGCATGATGTTGGTTCATTGCAGCCTTGACCTCCCAGGCTCAAGTAATCCTCTCACCTCAGCCTCCTGAGTACCAGGGACTACAGGTTTGCACTGCCACACCTAGCTAATTTTTTTTGATTTTTAGTAGAGATGAGGTCTCACTATGTTGCCCAGGCTTGTCTCAGTTTGAACTCCTGGGTTCAAGCGATCCTGTTGCCTTGGCCCTTTATAGTGCTGGGATTATAGGTGTGAGCCATTGTGCCTGGACTAACCTTTATTTTTTAATCCCTGTCCCTTCTCAGTAAACGTTTCTTCTCTTCTCCTAAAGTCCCTGCTTGACAAATTCTTTCTGTGATCTACAAAACACCATCCCTGACCATTCTCAAAATGAGTTTAGGTGATCCTTCAGTGTTCCATAATGCCCCTATTCAAGTCTTCATCACTGCACTTCTCCAGTATTTTGTGGTCATGTCATGTGACTTTGTTTTCCACTGGACTTTAATATCTTTGAGGGAGGCAAATACTGGTTTTGTACATCTGTTTTCTTTTTTTTTGAGATCAAGTCTCACTCTGTCACCCAGACTGCAGTGCAACAGCGTGATTTTGGCTCTTTGCGACCTCAGCCTTCGAAGTAGCTGATATTACAGGTGCCCGCCACTATACCTGGCTAATTTTTGTATTTTTAGTAGAGATGGTTTCATCATGTTAGTCAGGCTGGTCTCGAACTCCTGACCTGAGGTGATCCACCCGCCTCAGCCTCACAAAGTGCTGGGATTACAGGCATGAGTCACTGCTCCCGGCTTGTACATCTGTTTTCCTGCCACTTGGCTTGATGCTCACCTGTGGTTGGTGAGGTTTTTTTTAGTTAAAGAGGCTGTTAGTAGACTGATGGATTCTTAGTTTGCAAGGATAAACTTACTAAAAAAACTATAGGGGTATATAATATGAAGACCTGACAAAATAATCCATAACTTCCTCAAAAAGTAGTATGATGGCTTAAATCTCGATAATTTAAGGCCACTTTTGGTCTCATATTTTAGGATATGATGGTTTATTATGGAGTGATTTTTTTAGCCATCATACTACTTTTTGAGATGGAGTTTCGCTCTTGTTACCCAGGCTGGAGTGCAATGGCACGATCTCGGCTCACCGCAACCTCCGCCTCCTGGGTTCAGGCAGTTTTCCTGCCTCAGCCTCCTTAGTAGCTGGGATTACAGGCACGCACCACCATGCCCAGCTAATTTTTTGTAGTTTCAGTAGAGACGGGGTTTCACCGTGTTGACCAGGATGGTCTCGATCTCTTGACCTCGTGATCCACCCGCCTCGGCCTCCCAAAGTGCTGGGATTACAGGCGTGAGCCACCGCGCCTGGCCTTGGAGTGACTTTTAAAGGGAAAGTTAAATAATGCTTTTGTACAAGTATTTAACCTGGTATTATTAAGCACCAAGGACTTGATAAAATAATTTAGAATCATAAACTCTTTAACTCAGCATAAGCCAAGCATTTAAGCACAGAATCACCCCACTTTAATTAATTGTTTATTTTTTGCATGGCATAAATGTATTTGCATGAATGTATTTTGGGAAACTGACTCCTCATTTGAAATTCAGAGAGATTAAATCACTTGCTGGATGAATATTGGGTTGAACTGTATTAAATTACCAATATTAAACTTGTTGACTTACAAAAGGCCCTTCTATGTGGTTCAACCTAATGTCATGTGACTGCTTAGTGGCAACTACGAGCCTGGAGAACTAAACTTCTGGTTTAGTTCTCTTTGAAGAGTTAACTTTGGGGGATGTGTTTATACTGTCACCATCGTCAGTATCAGCTACCAGAGCATGTTGATTACTTATTTTGCATATAGCTCAGTATTGGCTCTAGAGTGTTTGCCTTTTTTTAAGGATATAAGATGAAATCTGCTCAAAACAAGTGACCTGCTGGGTTTATAGTAAAGACACCAAGTTTTAAAAATTTCAAGTGGAGAAGGAGATGAGTCTTCCAGTTTGTATGTTAATAGTTAATAGGTCTTATTAAAAAATAAAATGGGCCCCTTTGGTTGTTAATGTGTGAGAAAAGTTGGCTTAAAAATTAAGTTACTGAGTGGCTGTTTTAACTAAATCAATAATAATGAGGTTTTGCTGTGCCTGGTTTGTTTTTCCTTTTTTCTCTAACCTGTAATTTGCAAGCTCGCTCCATTAGGTATTTCCTCTAACACTTTTGGTGAGTTCAACCATTAGAAACACATTAAAGTTGTAACACCATCCAATTCTGTTCTTGCCGTATACGTTCTTTGAAATAAAATGTCTGAAGCTGTTCTGAAAAAATTTTAGTGGCTAACTTCATGTATTACATTGAGATGTATTTTCTCATTATTGTTAGTTTTGACTCTGAATACTTGATAAATGATATGATTTTAAAATGTTTTTTGTACATTTATAGGATGGAAGATGCTAATTCTGAAAAGAGTATAAATGAAGAAAATGGAGAAATATCAGAAGACCAATCTCAAAATAAGCACAGTCGTCATAAAAAAAAGAAGCATAAACACAGAAGTAAGCATAAGAAACATAAACATTCCTCAGAAGAAGACAAGGATAAAAAACATAAACATAAGCATAAACATAAGAAACACAAAAGAAAAGAGGTTATTGATGCTTCTGATAAAGAGGGTATGTCTCCAGCAAAAAGAACTAAACTTGATGATTTAGCTTTGCTAGAAGACTTGGAAAAACAGAGAGCCTTGATTAAGGCTGAACTTGATAATGAGTTAATGGAAGGAAAGGTCCAATCTGGTATGGGGCTCATTTTACAAGGTTATGAATCCGGCTCTGAAGAGGAGGGGGAGATTCATGAAAAGGCAAGAAATGGAAATAGGTCTAGTACTAGATCTTCAGGTGCAAAGGGGAAACTTGAACTTATGGACAACAAAAATACTACAAAAAAACGAAGTAAAAGCAGATCCAAAGAACGGACTAGACATAGGTCTGATAAAAAGAAAAGCAAGGGGGGTATTGAAATTGTTAAAGAGAAAACAACTAGGAGCAAGTCAAAGGAGAGGAAAAAATCTAAAAGCCCATCCAAAAGAAGTAAGTCTCAAGATCAAGCAAGAAAATCAAAATCCCCTGCCCTTAGGCGGCGATCTCAAGAGAAAGTTGGTAAGGCCAGGTCTCCTACTGATGATAAGGTTAAAATTGAAGATAAAAGTAAATCAAAAGATAGGAAAAAATCCCCCATTATAAATGAAAGTAGAAGTCGCGATCGAGGTAAAAGATCCAGATCCCCAGTTGATTTAAGAGGTAAATCCAAAGACAGAAGGTCACGGTCCAAAGAGAGAAAATCAAAACGGTCAGAAACTGACAAAGAAAAGAAACCAATTAAATCTCCCTCTAAAGATGCTTCGTCTGGGAAAGAAAATAGGTCACCCAGTAGAAGACCTGGTCGTAGTCCTAAAAGAAGAAGTTTGTCTCCAAAACCACGTGATAAATCAAGAAGAAGTAGGTCTCCACTTTTAAATGATAGAAGATCTAAGCAGAGCAAATCTCCTTCTCGAACACTGTCTCCTGGTAGAAGAGCCAAAAGCCGATCATTAGAAAGAAAACGAAGAGAACCAGAGAGGAGACGACTTTCTTCTCCAAGGTAACTAAAAATGTTAAAGCTTTCTACAAATTCCCAAGATTTTATAAGGAAAACTAGAACTTGTGGACAATTAAAAATGAAGTAGTAAGTAAAAATAAATGTAGTAGTAATGAGTTTCATAATTTTAAGTAATCCATTCCATTAACCATGTTAATATTTGCACTTTTGTCAATGATCATTTCAATTATAGGTGTTTAACAAATACTGAGCTTGATAATGGAATTGCGTTTTTTTCACATTATTGATTTAATACCTAGTTTGCTAAGTAAGGCACTCCTTTGGATCCATGTAATTTGGCTGATAAACCTTCATTGGGGGTGTGCAGAGAGAGGATTATTGCATCATTGAACAGTGTAGGCTGAAATTCCTAACTTTGAAAAGGGGGAGGGATAATCAGTTTAACATTTGTGTTCTGTTCATTCTCTTGTATTTGCATGAGTTTTATATTTTAACGATATAAATAGAAACAAATACCAAATTTTTTTGGTCCCCAAAGTATAATTAAAATGGAAAATTTTGTATTAATACATATAATCTCGTTGAAAAGTAGTATCTCTAAAGCTGAAGTATAGTATAAGAAATTATTTTGTACTTTTTTTTCTTTTTTTCTTTTGTACTGTTTGAATAACATACTCTGTCTTAGTTCTTATAAATCCTCATGTGATTTTCTTAACTTTTGAGGTGGAGGCGCTCTCATACCTGATTTATAAATGAGGAAATAGAATCAGAGAATTTATATAGTTTACCTAGGATCATAGAGTGAAAGTATTTGTGGGGAGGAGTGTTTATACCACTTAACCTACTTTAGAAACTCATTTCTTAGTATCTTTTTTATATTTAATATTTAAGTATTATGAAATTGTCAGCCAAGTTTTGCCTATTAAAAGAAATTGGCTTATATTGTATAAGGATGTTAATTAATTTTTAGCCATTTACTGTGTTCATATTAATATTTTCTGTGAATCGATATAAATATAAACTGACCTTGCAAATGAAGTCATCGTATTTTCAGAGAAATTTCAAATTTTATTTCCAAGTGCTGTGTCTTAAGAGATTCTCGGTTGTTTACTTCTGAATGTAATGAAATTGCCCCTTTTTCTTTTGGCTTCCTGGATTGAGGCAGTTATTAGTCTTACTGATTCTATTATTTCAAGTGCTTCTTAATTATCCTGGTGGTCTTTCAGTTTGCTTTCAGTTTGAAGAGCAAATTTTGAGGATTTTGTTAAGGACTAGAGCTGAGTGTTTGAAACACATTTTTTTTAATTACAGAAGTGCTACATATTTATTAAAGAGAAATCCAAATAAGCCTGTAAATTAGCTCCTTTTTCATCTCTCCACTACCACTCCTTAGAAATTTATGTTTCCTTAGCTCTCTTTCTTTGCACAGACGATAATATGGATATAAGAGGGGTTTTTTTGTTGTTTTTTTTTACAAAACTAGAGTCATATATTCACATGTGACTTGCTTTTTTCAGAAAACATTTCTGTGACAAAACATATATATATAGATTCTTTTTCATTCTTCCTTACAGCAGCTGGTATTTCAGTGTAGATGTATTACAGTATCATTCTGTTGAAACTGATGAAAAATTTAGATTGATTCCATTTTTTAACTATTATATGCAAAGATGTCCGTTGGTTATGCGTGAGATTTCTTTATAGAATAGATTCGTAGAAGTGGACTTGCAAAGTCTCAGGGTATGTACATTTACTTTTTAGAAAGTTATTGCCAAATTTCCGTCCAGGAAAGTTAGATCAATTTCTATTTCTATGACGATGTAAACTGCCCTTTTTCCTAAACCTTTATTACCAGGATACCATATAGTATGTTGTCACTGTTAAAAATAAAACCCCGAAATTGTTTTAATCTAAATTTCTTAGACTGCTAGTGACGATGAACATGTTTATTTTTGTGGCATTTTAGCAGACAACACTGTTCCTTCTATATTAGTCTACTTTATCCCTTTCATATATATATATATATTTTTTTTTTTAATATGGAGTCTCCCTCTGTCACCCAGGCTGGAGTGCAATGGCGTGATCTTGACTCACTGCAACCTCTGCCTCCTGGTTTCAAGTGATTCTCCTGCCTCAGCCTCCCTGAAGAGCTGGGACTACAGGCATGCACCACCACACCCAGCTAATTTTTTTTGTACTTTTAGTAGACACAGGTTTCACCATGTTGGCCAGACTGATCTCGAACTCATCACTTCAGGTGATTCGCCCACCTTAGCCTCCTAAACTGCTGGGATTACAGGCGTGAGCCAATGTACCCGGCCCATTTCTGTTTTTTAACTACTCTTTGAGACTGTGTGTGTGTATGAGCAGATTAAATAGTTTCCTCAGATGGCCCTGTCAAGGAGTAAGCACTGCAGATCTGAATCAAAGTCTACCTTGCTCATTTTGGCTGGATCAGAGAAAGATTCTTGAGTTCTGTATACTGTACTGAAACATGCAAGGCAGATTGTGTTTTTAGGTTTTTATTAAATGAGGAAAGTCAGGTGCAGTGGCTCATGCCTGTATCCCAGCACTTTGGGAGGCTGAGGCGGGTAGATCACCTGAGGTCAGGAGTTCAAGACCGGCCTCACCAACATGGAGAAGCCCCATCTCCACTAAAAATACAAAATAGCTGGGCATGGTGTCACATTCTTGTAACCCCAGCTACTTGGGAGGTTGAGGCAGGAGAATCGCTTTGAACTCGGTAGAAGAGGGTTGTGGTGAGCCGAGATCATGCCACTGCACTCCAGCCTGGGCAACAAGAGCAAAACTCCATTGCAAAATATAATAATAATAAATGAGGAAAATACTGTGATGTTATTATTTGATTATGGAGACAAATCTATTTATAATCTGACCAGATTGAATAGTTCTGTCCAAAACTGGACCAACATTAAGAAATGTTCAAAACCTATTTTAAAAAATTAAGTTGTAGAAAGGCTTGTTGTAATACAAATAGCACATTAAACCAGAGTAAAATTCACTGAAACATACTTGTGAGGTAAGTGTTGAAAAGTTGGGTTTTTGTGAGGTATTTTTTGGGGGGGTGGGCAGGGTCACACCCTGTCATCCAGGCTGAAGTGCAGTGGCATGATCTCTCCTCACTGCAACCTCTGCCTCCCAGGCTCACACAATCCTCCCACTTTAGCCTCTCTAGTAGCTGGGACTGTAGGCACATGCCACCACTCTTGGCTAATTTTTATATTTTTTGCAGAGATAGGGTTTCACCATGTTACCCAGGCTGGTCTCAAACTCCTGAGCTTAAGTGATCCATCTGCCTCAGCTTCCCAAAGTGCTGGGATTTCAAGTGTGAGCCACCACACCTAGCTATTGTTTTTTTTTTTTGTTTTTTTGTTTTTTTTTTGAGTCAAGGTCTCACTCTGTCACCCAGGCTGCAAAGGCACAAACACAGCTCACTGAAGCCTCGACCTGGTGAGCTCAGGCGATCCTCCCTCAGTCTCTGAAAGTGCTGGGATTGCAAGTGTGAACCACTGTACCTGGCCTATTATACTTGATATTAAAAATAAGACTTTTGGTCAAGCGTGGTGGCTCATACCTATAACCTCAGCACTTTGGGAGGCCAAGGAAGGATCAGTTGAGGCCAGGAGTTCGAGACCAGCGTGGGCAACATAGTGAGACCCCCATCTCTACAAAACAAAAAATTAGTCTGGTGTGGTGGCATGCTTTTATGGTTCCAGCTATTCAGGGGGGCTGAAGTGAAGGGATTCCCTTAGCCTGGGAGGTCAAGGCTGCAGTGAGCCATGATCACACCACTGCATTCCAGCCTAGGTGACAGAGTAAGATCCTGTATCCAAAAAAAGAAAAAAGCCTCAACTGGAAAGATGTCAAGATGTAGAAAGAAAAAGTCATCAATGGAAATGGAATTTTTGAGTAAATGGAATATTATTCTTACTTGGGCAGGTTTTATTTGAGTTGTTTATTTCAAATTAGAATCTGTGACTTCATCGGTATGAATAACCTTTAGTAATTCTTCAAATTGTGGGACCAGAGGAAATAAGACCTTTCATTGTTTGTCTACAATAACACCAAAATGTCATTGTGGTCATCTTAATAAGGCTTGTTACAAAACACATTAGTCAGAGTTCACTCTCTTTAGGTTAGTGTGCCCTTTCTTACAGATGTTCCTGGCATATAGAAAAATAAATCATTTACTTCCATTTATTTTTCGGTTAACTTGTATCTGATCCCCTTAAGAACACGACCTCGAGATGATATCCTCAGTAGACGTGAAAGATCAAAAGATGCCAGCCCCATCAATAGGTGGTCTCCAACTCGAAGAAGAAGTAGATCTCCCATTAGAAGGAGGTCTCGTTCCCCACTCAGACGTAGCAGGTCTCCAAGAAGAAGAAGCAGGTCTCCTCGCAGAAGGTAAAGACACACCAGCCTTTTGATTCATTAAACTCTGAATGTTTTTGTAGCACCAATGAGCTTAGGTGGTAGGTTTTCTTTTAGACCATGTTTCTCTGAAAAATTGTAGTTGTGGTTCTGTAGTTTCCTTTTACCAGCAATCTCCATACATGGGTTTTCTTTTATATAGTTTCCTTTGAATTAAAAAAATCATTGCTCATGTAAGATGAAGTAAAATTAATCTTTTAAATGTAGGAGTTTTTCCCCTCTTTTATAAAAGATAAATACTAAATGAGCCAGGCTTATGGATTTATTTATTTATTTATTTATTTATGAGATGGAGTTTTGCTCTTGTTGCCCAGGCTGGAGTGCAATGACGTGATCTCGACTCACTGCAACCTCCGCCTCCTGGATTCAAGTGATTCTCGTGTCTCAACCTCCTGAGTAGCTGGGATTACAGGCATGCACCACCCTCCTCGACTAATTTTGTATTTTTAGTGGAGACGGGGTTTCTCTATGTTGGTCAGGCTGGCCTCGAACTCCCGACCTCAGGTGATCCGTGCACCTTGGCATCTCGGAGTGCTGGGATTACAGGCATGAGCCACCGCAACCGGCCTGGGTTTTTTTTTAAACTGGCAAGGTGTATCATATAGTAATTAATATGTAGCCCAATTTCTTAACATTTTATATTAATTTTGCATATTGATAGTTACTGTAGATTTTGGCAATGACCTATTTAATTCACCATTGAAACCATTTTATCTGAAGCATATGTAGTCAATAGTAGGTTAATCAAAAAGGTGGTTTATAAAGCAGGGAATCATTTTTTAAAATCCAAACATACATGAAATATTTTAATATAAAACATAAATGGCTATTTGCCAATCTTTTAACATTTTTAATTGAAGTAATACATGAATATAATTTTTAAAAAAACAAAGGCTTATGTTGTAGCCATTTTTGCATATCTCTCAGAATTTTTGTATGCTATATTCCTAGAAGTGGAAATGCATGGTCTGAGCACTCTGGAAAATGAGGGGTTTTGTTTATTTATTTATTTTAGACAAAGTCTCACTCTGTTGCCCAGGCTGGAGTGCAGTGGCACAATCTCACTGCAACCTCCACCTCCTGGGTTCAAGCAGTTCTCCTGCCTCAGCCTCTCAAGTAGCTGGGACTATAGAGGTGGGCGTGCTGTCATGCTCAGCGTGCGTGCGTGCGTGTGTGTGTGTGTGTGTGTTTAAATAGAGATGGAGTTTCACTATGTTGGTCAGGCCGGTCTCAAACTCCTGACCACAAGTGATCCATTGTCTTGGGATTACAAGTGTGAGCCACTGCACCCAACCACAATGAGGGTTTTTGATATTACCCCTCACCTATGTTTCTCTTTTTTTTCTCTCTCTTTTGCCTACTTTCATCACACTTTTTTGTTCTTCTAGAGTCAGTATAATCATTGTGATCATGTATGTGTTCATTGCTGAGCAAATAGTCAGGGGAGGAGGGAAGAGAGGATCTTCCTGACACTGCTAGTCTTCTGGCTCCAAGCTGATCTCTAGGGGCTGCTTATATGATAATCCTTGTGGGGTTGCTTTCCCGTGGTCATCCTCTTGATACTATTCCCTTGTTTCTCTCATGTAAGAGAAACATGTTTCTCTTGTTTTCTGTGTCCAGTGTCTTTTCATGCTTTACCTCTTGTTTTGGAAATGCATTTCCAGTAGTTATCTGAGGAAATCACATGGAAGGAACTTTTCAGGGACCTTATATCTCTAAAAAACGCTTTTGGCCAGGTGCAGTGTCTCGTGCCTATAATCTCAGCACTTTGGGAAGCCAAGGCAGGAGGACTGCTTGAGCCCAGAAGTTGGAGACCAGCCTGAGCAACATAGTGGGACTCCATCTCTACACAAAATAAAAAATTAGCCAGGTATTGTGGTAGGTGCTTCTAGTCCCAACTACGTGGGAGGCTAAGGTGTGTGAGGATTGCTTGAGCCAGGAATGTTGAGGCTCCTGTGAGCCATGATTGTGCCACTGCCCTCCAACAGAGCAATACCCTGTCTCAAGAAAAACTTAAACCTTTTACTCTCATTGCTGATTAGGCAAATAATAGAATTCCAAGTTGAGATCATTTTTCCTTGAGAATTTTGAAATAGTTATTCCACTGATTTCTACTTTCCAGTATTGCTACTAAGAGATCTTTCTTTCTGTTTTTTCCAGTTGGGCTTTCTGTATTGTTCCACCTAACATTTTATTCTTGTTTTCTGGAAATAGTATTTCTTATCTCTCAGACAATAGCAAGGTTATTTTGCGAGATTTTTGTTCTTCATAGTTTTCTTTCCTATGTTTTGTTTCTTCCCAGATTCCTTTTGCTGCCTGTTTACCTTTTCATTTGAAGACTTTGCTCACACAGCTGGATCTTTCATTGCTGCCTATTCTGACTTAATAGTTAGGTACTGAGAGAGCCGAATGGAATTTTTCTTCGATTGTGACAGTGTAGAACTTGTCAACTAGTGGTTACTTCAGTGTAATTAGATATTTTTGGATATCAGTGACTGTAGATATATTTTCTTAGGCTATAAGTTTTCCAGAATCCTCTCATCTCCCCCTGGGAAATAGACCTGGCTACCAGTAGAGTTCTCTTCCTTCATAATGTAAACTTCTTTGTAATCCCTGTATTTTCGGTATGTGCCTCAGCATCTGGTGCCAGTTTGTCTATTGTCGTTGTTGTTTTGGTTTTTTTGAGACAAAGCTTCACTCTTGTTGCCCAGGCTGGAGTGTAATGGCATGATCTTGGCTCACTGTAACCTTCACCTCCCAGGTTCAAGTGATTCACCTGCCTCAGCCTCCTAAGTAGCTGGGATTACAGGCACCTGCCACCACACCCAGCTAATTTTTTGTATTTTTATTAGAGACGGGGTTTTACCATGTTGGCCAAGCTGGTCTTGAACTGACCTCAGGTGATCCTCCTCCTTCAGCTTCCCAAAGTGTTGGGATTACAGGTGTGAGCCACCTCACCCGGCCAGGTGCCAGTTTTTATAATGGCCAACACTTCTCTAGAAAGTAAATCTTAAGTGTTCCCCCTAAATGCAAACGGAGTGGTTGACATTTTTCACTGATTGGGGAGGGGACTGTACTGAGTCTGGCTGTTTACAAAGGCTTTCAACCAATTCTGTCTTCAACTGTTACTCATACCATCTTGCAGAGGATAGGATGTCTCCAATTTCTGAGGCATTCTGGGGGCGTTGTGACATGTACTGACTGTTTCTGATTTACCTTGTGTGTTCATATTGGACCAGTATTCATCTCAATTTGATCTGTTACTATTTTTCACTCCGATTTGCACATTCTAGGATTTTGTTCTCTGCTATTATGTCTCTTGACATTCTCTTTGCCTGAGGGTTCCCCTCCCCTCTCTTTCCTTCATTTCTTTTTTCTTTCTTTCTTGAGACAGGATCTTGCTCTGTTGCCCAGGCTGTAGTGCAGTGGTGCAATCATGACTCACCGCAGCCTCAACCTTCTGGGCTCAAGGGATCCTTCCCCAAGTAGCTGGGACTACAGGCACGTGCCACCATACCCAGCTAATTTTTCTGTGTTTTGTGGAGATGGAGTTTCACCACGTTGCCCAGGCTGGCCTGCCTTGGTCTCCCAAAGTGCTAGATTATATGTGTGCAGCACTGCATCTGGCCCCGGTTTTTAAGTATTCATCTGTCATTTTAGTGAGGTTTCTTTAGGTCGAGCTTGTTGAAACATACATATAACTTACGTAAAGTAAAATGCTTTTTTGGTGTAAAGTTGTGTGAATTTCAACAGACACAAGTCCCATGCAAGTTAGAGAACGTTTCCATCACTTCAAGTTCCCTTTTGCCCCCTTGTAGTCAGTTTCTCCCTTCATGCCAGTGTCCATGTACACAACCTTGGTGAAAGAAACAGTGTAGGTATTTATCGCCATAGGGCTTACACTCAAGTTTATATCCATGGGAATTATTTCTTAGGTCAAAATTTGATAAGAAGAGTAGCTATGTTTTAGTTATTTTCAACTAAGCTGATTATCTCAGTCTTTCTGATGTTCT
>NW_022437010.1:7331972-7368644 GCF_009761245.1 Sapajus apella | reverse complement strand
TGCCCACACATGCATGCCTTTTCCCACTTGAAGTGACATTTAAAAAAAAACATACCTGTCTTTTTTCTCCTTTAAATAGGGACAGAGGTCGGAGGAGCAGATCACGCTTGCGAAGGCGGTCCCGATCACGGGGTGGTCGTAGACGAAGAAGCCGAAGCAAAGTAAAGGAAGATAAATTTAAAGGAAGTCTTTCTGAAGGAATGAAAGTTGAGCAGGAATCTTCGTCTGATGATAAGTAAGACTAGAACTTTCCCATAACTTCATTTTTCCAGTTTAGAGAAGTCTTATTTGACTTGGAAATCGTTTCCACCTAAATATCATGAATGGTTCCATTAATTTGGCTCTAAATTTAAAAGTTAATCTTTTGTGAATATTGTGTAGGTTGTATCACAGAATTAGTGGTTTTCTGAATTTAGGGTTTCAGCTTTGGCTGGAGTGAATATTGGGCCTTCATTTTATTGTGAGCCTACCCTTTGTTTTTATTATGAACAACACATACATTAGTCCTGCCAGCTCAAGTTAACAGATTTCGGGAGGAATATCCTGTAAAAGTTTAGACCTTTGAGTTTGTGTCAGATGATACATACTTTGCAATTGCTATTTTGTGGTGGGTGTCCTTGTTACAATGTGAAAATGTAGAAACATTTGAAGCGTCTAATAAAATAACGGGGACATTTTTCCCTGTTTCTACAAAAATTAGCCGGGCCTGGTGTCACACGCCTGTAGTCAGGAGGCCTGAGGTGAAAGGATTGCTTGAGCCTGGTAGGAGGAGGTTTCGGTGAGCTGTGATCACACCGCTGCACTCCAGCCTGAGCCAAAAGAGTGAGACCCTGTCTCATAAATAAATAAAATGCAAACTTGATTGTCTAGGTAGAATATCTCAAAAATAAATGGGACAAATCTAGAGCCATTCTCAACAGGAGGTTATTTACCTCCATGGGACATGTCAGAGGACATTTCTTATCATCTGCTGGCTAGAGGCCAGAGATAACGCGTTCTACAATGCACAGGGTATCCCCCCACACACACACACACGCACACAACTATCCATATCAAAAAACAAATCTTGGTAAGGATGAAAAACCTTAATTAAAAGCAGGTGATTAAGAAAGCCGGGTGGGGGAAGGGCAGTCTACATAGATTCTGATATAATCAGAATGCAGTTTGCCTATTCTTTTGCAGTGAAGAATATCTGCATAGTCTTCAGATATGCAGAGTCCTTACAAATGTCTGTATATTCTTCACTGCATATTCATATGCAAGAATATTCCTGTGCATCCGATAGTATCATAGAAAAAGTTGCACTGGGAAGGATCATAAAGATTGTGGAAGTGGTCTTTGAGGGATAAGTGCAGAGGGTTGGGGGCAATGTATCAGAGTAAAGCCACGTTCCCCTTCAGATTAGATGCACATATTTGCATATACATTTTTGATGGGGAAATACGGGTGTAGCTTTCTTGAGCTTTCAGGTGGTTCTGACATCCAGAAAAGGTAGCAATTTATTTATCCTTGCCATTGTTTTATAGGTGAGAAAACTGAGGCTAGGGAGGTAAAGTGACTTTGCTAAGGTCATGGAAAAACTAGTGGTAACTTTTGCAAACCTGGAGTTATTTCTTTTATTCCCATTTTTGGTGCCATGAAATAGATGAGAAGAAGACTTAAACAAAGGTTAGATGACTTCCCTGCATTCCAAACCAGGCAGTTAACTGAGATGGTTTGGAAATAAGAGTAATAGGACTTACGACTTTTGCTTTAACTTACTGATATCTACATTTTCCTGTCTTTCACTTTAAAATGTATAAGGGATATGGTTTTAGAATCTCTAAGAATGTTTGAATTTTTCTTTCAGCCTTGAAGACTTTGATGTGGAGGAAGAAGATGAAGAAGCCCTAATAGAACAGAGAAGAATCCAAAGGCAAGCAATTGTTCAGGTATGTGATTTTAGTGAAAAATAATCTTCATTGTAGTGAAATATTTTTTTGCTTTAGCAAAAAAGTGACCTTAAAAACAGTTGATCGAGTCCTTAGCGAAGGAGAGTATATATAATATTATCTTCATCAGATTTGAAAAAATGATCATTTTTTTATTTACTGAGACTGAGATGGTTGCTCTTTGTTGGTTATACATAGAATTGTGGTTGTTTATAACATATCTGATATAAACCTCTTCTGTAAGACACGAGAATTTGAAGTTTGCTTTCTTTTTAAGTTAATGAACACATATGAGTACAGAATAAACTGGAGGAATTTCATTTAGCAAAAAATTATAAATGTTACTATGTGAATAAAATAGTGTCTTAATGGCAAGTTTCGTAATGTGAATATGGTGATTTAAATGAAACATTTGAAAAATAATTTTAAGACTAGAGCCAGATGATGAAGAAGATTGGGTGGGGAAAGAATGTTGTATAAAGATCTTGATAGAGTCATTTAATTATAAGGCTTGGTGACTTGGAAAGTTGTCAGCTCTTCCTTAGTCAGAAGACAAGGAGAAAACAGCTGTGGCAGCTTACCTAAACACACATAGCAAACCATAACTCAGGTATCAGTATGCCACATTGGCGTGAAGGACAGAACTTGCATCACCAGAAAGGAAGTAGGGCAAAACTAATTCCGAGGGGAAGCTTATTTTTCTGGGACACTGGTAAAATTGTTGTTAATAAACTGATATCAGGCCGGGTGCAGTAGCTCACACCTGTAATCCCAGCACTTTGGGAACCGAGGTCGGTGGATTACCTGAGGCTGGGAATTCGAGACCAGCCTGACAGACATGGAGAAACCTTTTCTCTACTAGAAATACAGAATTAGCCGGCCATGGTGACGCATGCCTATAATCCCAGCTACTCAGTAGAGTGAGGCAGGAGAATCACTTGAACCAGAGAGGTGGAGTTTGTGGTGAGCCGAGATCACACCGTTGCACTCTAGCCTGGGCAACAAGAGTGAAACTGTGTCTCAAAATAAATAAACAGACAAACTGATATCCCTGAAGATGTGGATGAATCTTTTTTTGTTCTTGCCCACGTCCACAGTCCCTTACCTCCAATCCTTGGGGGCCAGATGTGCTTCGGAACTCAGACATTTTTGAGTTTTAGAAAGGTGATATGGCACACCTATTATATGATTTTGTGCCATCAGTGGGGTCTGCCTCAGACTCCATCGTCAGACACATTGACATTTCTACAGTGAGGCATGCTATAATAGTTACACTGAGGAGAAAAGAAGACAATAAATGGCATCTCATCTGATCAGGTCACATGTTGCCACCTGATGAATAAACACCAAACAAAGAAAAACTTTTGGCCGGGCGCGGTGGCTCACGCCTATAATCCCAGCACTCTGGGAGGCCAAGGCAGGCGATCACCTGAGGTTGGGAGTTCAAGACCAGCCTGACCAACATGGTGAAACCCCATCTTTAAAAGAAAAAAAAGTTTTTTAGATTTTTGTGAATTTAGAAGTTACATAAGGGATCTGATTGAACCAAAGTATAAATACCTTTCGGGTTTTTTTACATTATTTGATACTTTCTCTTAACTTTTTGTTGTAGCAAGTCTTAGCAAATGAGTGTATTTGGATAGCATCAGACTTTATGAAAGCATTCTTTTCTGTATTGTTATTGCAGAAATATAAATATCTTGCTGAAGATAGCAATATGTCTGTGCCATCTGAACCAAGCAGCCCCCAGAGCAGTACGAGAACACGATCACCTTCTCCAGATGACATTCTGGAGCGAGTAGCTGCTGATGTTAAAGAGTATGAACGGGAAAATGTTGATACATTTGAAGCCTCAGTGAAAGCCAAGCATAATCTAATGACAGTTGAACAGAATAATGGTGAGTGAGATTTATTTTTCTCCTGGCGACACTGTTCTCTGAAATTTTAGCTCTATAACTTTATAATAAGAGACCTTATTTGGGATGGGATTGGGGAAAAGAAAAAGGGATAAACATGTTGCTTCTGCTAAATATCGCAATAATATATTAAATATGCTTTTATGGATGTTCTCTATAAATGTGTTTTTATTCACGTATCCTGAATAGTATACTGATTCCCACATAATTCATTACCTTTTGTTTTGCTTGCTGTTTTAAAGTAAATCCAATTATGATTTTATTTCACCTGTAAATAGTTGTTTGTATCTCTGTAAGATAACATTAATGTTTAAAAACATTAAATAAAAGAAGAGGTTTCTGCTTTTTGGTTACCCCAAAAGATAGTTTGTACAGGAAAGGCAGGGTAAACACGTTTATTATTTTCTTTATTTACCAGTTTGTAGACTAGAATAGAATTGGTGCCCTAGCAACCTCCAGAGATAACTAATGAGAACTTGACTGTTTTGTTAGGTGTTCATCATTTGGTGTCACTATGTACTTGATGTGTTTCTATCCAGTGCTGTTATTTTTCTTTCTGAATCTCAAATTGGTCTAACTGGGCTGGAGAAAGGAGCCCCTTTAGTTGATGTCTCATGTCCTTTTGGCCCAGCCCTTTAGTATTGAATATAGCTTTCTTACTTTCTAGAACAGGAGCCAGCAAACTTTTTGTCTAAGAGATCAGGTAGTAAATAGTTGAGCCTTTAGTAATTTTATTGGCCTTTTCCCTCTATAGTTCCATGTAGGTTGGAGGGCAGAACCTGCTACAGACAGTACATTGATGAATGAACATGGCTATGTTCCAAAAAAAAAATTTGACACTGAAATTTGAATTTCATCTAATTTTCACTTACCACAAAGTATTCTATTTTTTTTCCCCCATGAACACTTAGAAATGTAAAAATAGGCCATACAGAAAGAAGCAGCCAGCTAGATTTGGCCCACAGTCTGTATACAGTTTGCTGATTCCTGTTCTAGCAAGATGCTATATCTTGTTCATGTCCTGTGCAGAGCAGAATCAGCTGTTTCTCCAAGGATCCCTGGTTTCATTTAATAGGAAATGCCATTTAGACATCACAGGACACTTACTAGTGTCTGTTATTTCTGGGCCTTTTCACTGGACACAGTTAGGAAGCAGGTACTCTTTTGTAAAGGAGGAGTTTACACAGATATTACCAATTCAAAATTGAGATTACAGGGGTTTATTTAAGATTTTATATTTTTATCTCTTCTATTACAGTGAAAAATTTAGCTCTTAATAACATGATTACCCGTAGGTTATTTTGAAACTTTTGTACACATAAAGACATCAATATGATTATTGTTACTAAATGTACTAAATGTGGCTTAAAATTTCAGTGGTTCTTTTTGTTGTTAGGATACATTCTAAGGTGTATAGGCACAATTCTCTGTCTAAGATCAGTTGAAATAATCCTCTGTGTGGTATGTCACAAATTTGATAGGTTTAGGTTTATATTCATTTGCTTTTGATTTTTAGGAATCATCTTTTTTTCCTTTATAGGCTGTGCCATAGTTTATTCAGTCAGACTTCTGATGATACTTGAATTGTGTCCAGTTTTTGGCTGTTCATTGGGTACTGATTATAATGGCATTGTGCATTAAGTCTTTCATTAATTCTTGGCTTCTGCATTTTAGGATAGTTCCCTAGAAGTAGGATTGCTGGGTCAGAAAAGGGAGTGAATACATAATTTTGCTATATATTGCTAAATTTCTCTCTTTCATAAGCGTTATACCATTTTGCCATCTTTCTGAGTGCTTGTTTATCCAGAGTCTTGTTAACAGAATGTTATTGTACTTTTGGATTTTTAGCTAGTATCAGAGATCAGAAATTGATACCTCATTGTTTAATTTGCCTTTCCTTAATGTAAGTGATAATGAGCATGCGTTCATATGGGTAAAGCTACTGGATTTTTTTTCTAGAAACTCTTTTTGCCTTTTTTAGTTTTTTATGGGATTATTGGACTTTTTAAGGGAAAGATACCTAGAGATCTGTATCTATGGTGGAAATATTAACCTTTTGAGATTTTTAAGGTGCAGATAACATTTTTTAAAGGTGAACTTTTATTTTTTGTTTATTTTTTTATTTTTTTTTTGAGACGGAGTTTCACTCTTCTTACCCGGCTGGAGTGCCATGGCGCAATCTCGGCTCACCGCAACCTCTGCCTCCTGGGTTCAGGCAATTCTCCTGCCTCAGCCTCCTCAGTAGCTGGGACTACAGGCATGCACCACCATGCCCAGCTAATTTTTTGTATTTTTAGTAGAGACGGGGTTTCACCATGTTGACCAGGATGGTCTCGATCTCTTGACCTCGTGATCCACCCGCCTCGGCCTCCCAAAGTGCTGGGATTACAGGCTTGAGCCACCACGCCTGGCCGGTGAACTTTTATTTTAACATAAAGTCATCGTTAGCTATTAGCTTATTCATTTAAACTAAGAATAGTAAAAGTTAACATTAGGTCCTTCAACTTTTTTTTTTTTTTTTTTTTTTTTTTTTTTTTTTTTTTTTTGAGCTGGAGTCTCGCTGTCACCCAGGATAGAGTGGAGTGGTGTGATCTTGGCTCACTGCAGCCTCTGTTTTGGGTTCCAGCAAGTCTCCTGTCTTAGCCTCCCAAGTAGCTGGGATTACAGGCACCTGCCACCATGCCTGACTAATTTTTATATTTTTAGTAGAGATAGGGTTTTGCCTTGTTGGCCAGGCTGGTCTCAAACTCCTAACTTCAGGTATTCCACCCGCCTCAGCCTCCCAAAGTGCTGGGATTACAGGTGTGAGCCACCACGCCCACCCAGTCTTTCAGTTTTTTGAAATGCATTCTGTTACTAAAGGTGAATAGCTTTATGTATCTTAAATGTTAATAAAGTGATTCTAAATCGAATACTATTGGGAAACTGATGTGCAAGAGGGCAGAAAAGTTTGAATTACTGTGAGTGAGTTTCTGTTCCTAATTTTGTGTTTTAAATTGTCTCTTTACTTTTCAAACATTAATGCTAATTTCCTTTAAGGTTCATCTCAAAAGAAGTTGTTGGCACCTGATATGTTTACAGAATCTGATGATATGTTTGCTGCGTATTTTGATGTAAGTAATTTTAAATTATTTAATTTTAAATAATTGTTCCTGTTAAACAGGAAAAAATATAACATATATGGGTGTGTGTATATACACACAGAGAAAGAAGGATAAAACAGATGTAATAAATATTTTGAACAGTGTAGGTGAAAGGTATCTGAAAACTCTACTAGTTTTGCATCTTCTGAAATTATTGTCAAAAATTTTAAGAGAAGTATGGCAGAACTGTTTGAGAGCTTTATTTTTATTTTTTATTTTTATAAAAAAAAGTCAAACACCAAATGACTCAAATATGTAGTTGTTTGTACAGTATTGTATATTTAAATACATACACATACATGTGGTAGTTAGGTGAGATGAGATACCAATATTTTTTAGGTCTTTATTAGAATAGACTCTGCTTTGGGACCTCTATATGTATTAAAAGGTTATTGAGAACTGAAAGATTTGGAGTTTAATAGAACTTATTGAAGAATTGGAAATGTTAAAAGGAGTATATTAAGAAATTTTGCTGATTTAGCCATTTTATTTCATAAATTTTTATCTATGCCTTATGTTGGAAAAGTCTTAAACTATAAACACAGTCAAACGTAGGGACATTTTCAATATAAATTTCAAAGGACATGAGAAATATGAGGCCTTCATAAAAGAGGTAGGGAAAATAAACAAAGGAAAATAGAAATGGGATAAGAGAAATAATCATATATATGTAGGCGTACACACACACAGAAACAGGAACACCAACATATGGATGAATTAGGAGAGGACGAAATGAGTATTAAGCCAATTATGGTGTCAGTGGTCATTTGCTTGGTTGATATTGAAGGATCTTCTGGGTATCAGAGAGTAAGGTCCAATAAAGAATCTTCAGAAGTACCACATACTCTTATTTTTCAGTTATCCACATAGTTTCAACTAGTGCAGCCACATGGGAAAAACGCAAATGGTATAACAGCTATACAAAATTGTATCTGGTTTTGAATTCTTTTCCCTTTTTTCTCTTTTGTTTTGAGATAGGGTCTCGCTCTGTCCCAGACTAAAGTGTGGAGTGCAGTAGCGAGATCATGGCTCACTGCATGCAGCCTTGCACTCCGCGTAGTCGATCTTCCTGCTTCAGCCTACCAAGTAGCTGGGACTACAGACACGAGCCACTACACCTGGCTTTTTTTTTTTTTTTTTTTTTTTTTTTTTTTTTTTTTTTTTTAAGTAGAGAAGAGGTGTCACCGTGCTACCCAGTCGGGCAGTTTTTTTGTTTTGTTTTGTTTTTTCTTGAGTGTCACTTTGAATCAAGAGACTAAGGTTTTATGTCTCAGCTAGGTTGGATTTACAGAAGTGATAGTAAGAATTTACTTAATTTGGAATAAAATGCTTTTATTAAGTTATATCTGGGGTTACCCTTTGCAAGCCTCTGCCTTCCGGGTTCAAGCAGTTCTCCTGCCTCAGCCGCCTGAGTAGCTAAGATTGTAGGCGCCTGTCACCACACCCAGCTAATTTTTCTGTTTTATGGGGTTTCATCATTTTGGCCAGGCTGGTCTCAAACTCCTGACCTCATGATCCACCCACCACCACCTCAGAAAGTGCTGGGATTACAGGTGTGAGCCATTGCTCCTGGCCTACCCTTTGTGTTTTAAAGGAGGGGCTTTAAATGTCTGACAAGTGGGTAAACTGTTCATGTTGCCTCTTTAATTTCAGAGTGCTCGTCTTCGGGCCGCTGGCATTGGAAAAGATTTCAAAGAGAATCCCAACCTCAGAGATAACTGGACTGATGCAGAAGGCTATTATCGTAAGTTCGCGTTTTATATTAACTTTAGAGTTCATTGTAACACCTTGCAAAAGCACGCTGCATGATGCAATCACATTATTGGACAGCTCTGAAAAATCACATCACAGTGCCATTGCTTAAAAAGTGTGGCACACCCAACAGCTGCACGAAGTCGTGTATTCTATAAGCAGCCCAGAAGCATCACAAATTGAGGTGAGGTAAAGTCTTGAAGTACAACCTAAATCTGTTCAAAGTTATTTTCAGCCATGAGATAATCCTTCAGAAGGAGGGGATATGTCACTTACTCATCTTGATCTGAAACCAAGAAAAACGACAAACAGGAAACTTTGGATGCCAGTCATGCAGTGTTTGTCATGCAGAACTACAACTGGGAAAACTCCAGGCAGCACATTTCTTCCCTACTCAGTGTTAAAATTGTAGGCAGTTGTTAGGACAACAGGAAACTCTTCTAGTGATCTGAAGTGGACATGCATCTTCCAACCACACTGTGATAGAGTGAGTCAGTGGAGACATGACTTTGATTCTCCATTGTGTCTAGGAAACCAAATAGTAGAGATTTAACACAATCTTTAAGTGACTGCACTGTAGTTCCTACTTTCTGATTCTGTTTATTATAGTCTGAATTCTAATTTTTTAATTTGCTTTTTAAGGTGTGAACATAGGTGAAGTCCTAGATAAGCGTTACAATGTGTATGGCTACACCGGGCAAGGTGTATTCAGTAATGTTGTACGAGCCAGAGATAATGCAAGAGCCAACCAAGAAGTGGCTGTAAAGATCATCAGAAACAATGAGCTCATGTAAGTTCCGAAGATGTGTGATGAAACCTTCAACAATGCAGATATTTAGAGATAAACTTTTTTTTTTTTTGAGATGGAGTCTCGCTCTGTCGCCCAGGCCTCCCGGGTTTAAGTGACTCTCCTGCCTCAGCCTCCGGAGTAGCTGGGGCTATAGGCACATGCCACCATGGCCGGCTAATTTTTCTACTTTTGGTGGAGATGGGGTTTCATTCACCGTATTGGTCAGGCTGGTCTCGAACTCTCGGCCTCCCAAAGTGCTGGGATTACAGATGTGAGCCACCGTGCCTGGCCTTAAACTATTTTTTTAAAGTGTGATACGTGATACAATGTGTAAAACAAGTATTGCAATTATAAAGTAACAGAAACAGTTGTTTTTGACTGGATTTTAAAATTATAGCCATATGTTATATGTATGTACTAGAACAATAAGCTGATTATTTTTAATTCATTTCAGTGCATTTTAGTACCTACTGTGTGCACTGATAACAACTCCTTCCTTCTATTGCCTGTCTTTTACCATCCTTTGCTTTAAGACGAGTTGAGAAATGAAAAAATCATATTGATTAGCTGTCACTATGGTGACCTGCAAAAAAGTGAAAATTTATCAGAGTGAAGAGAATCTGTCTTTTTATTTATTTTATTTTATTTTTCTAGAGATGGAGTCTTGCTGTGTCACCCAGGCTGGAGTGCAGTGGGCTGATCTGGGCTCATTGCAACTTCTGTTTCCCGGGTTCAAGTGATTCTCCTGCCTTAGCCTCCTGCGTAGCTGGGATTACAAATGCTCACCACTGTGCCCTGCTAGAATCCGTCTTTTTTTTAAATTATTAATTATTGCTGTTTTCCTCCAATAAAATAATTACCTTACTCTTTTAATACCACACACTGAGCTGGTATTAAAATCAACTTAATGTTTTTGAAGTGAAGTAAGTGTTAAGTTTAGATTGCCTTAGGCTTAGAAAGCGCCTTGTTTTGATAGGAAGCCCCAACTTCCATATTTATTAGCTGCTCACTATAAATATAGCTTTTGACAAATTATAACCAGAATTTCCTCAGATAACCAAGTGTTAAAATTTGATAAGGCATCCATTACTACAATTTTTTTTGATGCAGTTTTGTTCTGTCACCCAGCCTGGAGTGCAGTGGTATGATCTTGGCTCACGGCAACCTCTGCCTCCTGGGTTCAAGCCATTCTCCTCCTTCAGCCTCCTGAGTAGCTGGCCTGCCACCATGCCTGGCTAACTTTTGTATTTTTAGTAGAGATGAGGTTTCACCATGTTGGCCAGACTGGTCTTTAACTCCTGACCTCAAGTGATCCACCCTCCTCAGCCTCCCAAAGTGCTGGGATTACAGGCATGAGCCACTGCACCCAGCCTGTTTTGGAATAGAATTACAAGATTGATTTTCCTTCACACAAAATCAAAATTTTTAAAAAATCAAAATAAAGGTGGGTTTGTTCCTCAGTGTTTCTGTTTTGTGCATTGATTATTTTGGAAATTTATGATAATAATTGACTAAATATAAAGTATGTGAATGATACATAGAGACGTTATTTCTCAGTAGATTTATTAGTATTTAAAAATATACAGACTCCTCCCACACGTCACCTGATCATCACACTGGGGCTAGCAAGTATATATCTCCTCAATTCTGTATTTATTCAATTTTATATTTCATTTTAGGCAAAAGACTGGTTTAAAAGAGCTAGAGTTCTTGAAAAAACTTAATGATGCTGATCCTGATGACAAATTTCATTGTCTGCGACTCTTCAGGCATTTCTATCACAAACAGCATCTTTGTCTCGTATTCGAGCCTCTCAGGTACAATTTCAAAACTATGCATTAAACTGAAAATTTAACTTCATCTTTACCACCTCATTTTGGATAAACGCTGTGACAGATTTTTGGGTCTTTGATTTGTTTTTTCCACACAGCTCTGGTTTTTGTTCTTTAACTTTTGGTTAACAGATAGCCTTTTTTTGGTGACAGAGTCTCACTCTGTTGCTCAGCCTGGAGTATGGTGGCACAATCTTGGCTCACTGCAACATCTGCTTCCTGGGTTCAAGTGATTCTCGTGCCTCAGCCACCCAAATAGCTGGGATTACAGGTGCACACCACTACACCTGGCTAATGTTTGTAGTTTTAGTAGAGACAGGGCTTTATCGTCTTGGCCAGGCTGATCTCAAACACCTAACCTCAATTTATCTGCCCACCTTGGCCTCCCAGAGTGTTGGAGTTACAGGTGCGAGCCACTGTGCTTACAGTCTCTTGAATCATGAATCTGCAAACGTTAGTTGACTATACCATATACCAGGCAGTATTCTTAATGTAGCCCGTATGTCAATAGAGTTTTTTTAAATTAAGTACTTCAAGGAAGGGATTTTTATTTTTAACAGCATGGCTTTGTTGTGTTTTCAAATGTGAGTCTATTCTAAAATCGAAATGGGAGTTTTACCTTGCATATCTTTCTTCCTACTTATTTAGAAAATTGAATTTATTGGCAAATTGTGTTATATACATACAATTTGATATGCTCTCATTCCAGTATAAAATACTTTGTCAGATGTGGAGGTGGGTTCTTAACTATTTTTGTTTGTGTTTTGCACTTGATTTTACTTTATGCTTGCAAATATTTTTGCCTTCTTTTATTTACATTTTGCATTTTAACTCCGGCTTTGTTTTTTTGTTTTTGTTTTTTCTCCTAAAAGTATGAACTTACGAGAAGTGTTAAAAAAATATGGTAAAGATGTTGGTCTTCATATTAAAGCTGTAAGATCCTATAGTCAGCAGTTGTTCCTGGCATTGAAACTCCTTAAAAGATGCAATATTCTACATGCAGATATCAAGCCAGACAATATCCTGGTAAGTCAAACAGCCAGGCTGCCCTGCACATCTTGTACTTTATATCACTTCTTACTAACAATCTGATTATTACTATGAGAAATGACACTTAGAAACATAGGTCGGTATATTAATAACCTATTTCAAATAACTAATAATTTTTACCTTTGTTGGATATTGGACAGTGAAATTTTATTGACAAGTATGAAGAAAAAGGAAATGTGCCATTGTCCTTTTTTTTTTTTTTTTCCCTCTTGATTGATGGATTTAAAATATGCATAAAGCCTGGAATGCTTTAATGTAGTTATAGTGGGTTTCTTCTGTTATCTTAAAAAAAAGCTGCACAGGTTGCTATTTTGAAATAAGGAGTGTTTGTACTTTTTTGTTTGCTAATTTTATAGCTCCCTGACTCCTAATGGAGTTAGGAAAATTTAAGAGAATTACTGCTCTTAAGCTGATGTACAGAGTTGAGCCTAAAATGTGCCTCGTAGTAACTCTTTCCTTCTTTGTTCTTTATTGCTTTAGAAGCTGTGGCTCCTGGGGGCCCAAGCATAGTAAAACTCAGTTGTGGTTAGGTATTGTATTGAAAGACATCGCTTTTGAAGTTTTTTTATTTTTATTTATTTATTTTTTTAACTCTTAAGTTCATGGGTACACGTGCAGGCTTGTTACATATGTAAACTTTTGTCATGGAGGGTTTGTTGTATAGATTATTTTCATCATCAGGTATTAAGCCTAGTACCCATCATTATTTTTCCACATCCTCTCCCTTCTCTCACCCTCCAGCCTCTGATGGACCCCAGTGTGTATTGTTCCCCCTCTGTGTCCATGTGTTCTCACCTTTTGAAGTTTTAATCCTCTTCAACTAATAACTACTGGTGGTTAACATGCAGATTTCACTATGTTGTATGTGTTTTTGAAATTTTGAAAAACATAAATAGTATCATAGTGATGTGATTAAAGCACACACACACTCTTCCCTGGACCCATTTCTTCACCTGTTCTGTGGCCTTCAGTTTGGGGCGTGTTTACAACTTGGAGAATTCTAGCTTATCTGCTGGTAACAGCCTGCATTTCATTTTTTTTTTTAATGGGTTTCCTTTATCAACTCTTCTACAGTTGATACCAAGGAGAGATCCTTAAGACTAAAAACTAAGCATGTAAGGTGTCCTTTATTGGAAACTGTTTGAGCTGTAACAAAGTAAATACTTTTTTCTTTCTTTTTTTTTTTTTGAGGCAAGGTCTTGTTCTGTCACCTAGGCTAGAGTGCAGTGGTGCCGAATGGCTCACTGTAACTTCGAACTCCTAGGCCCAAGCAGTTCTCCTGCCTCAGCCTCCCCAGTAGCTGGAACTACCTACAGGAACATGCCACTGTGACACTTAATTTTTAAATTTTTTTAGAGATGAGGTCTTGCTGTATTGTCCTGTCTGGTCTCAAAGTCCTGGTCTCAAGCAGTCCTCCTGTACCCTCCCAAAGTGCTGGGATTATTATAGGTGTGAGCTCCCATGCTTGGCCAAAATAAATTCTTAAAACAATGGTGATTGAATTAAAGGACTTTTTAGTTTAAGGACTTCTTATCAATAAGTAAGCCCTTTAATTCATATTTCTCTTTTTCTTTTTTGTTAATATATTAAAATATTTCCTTCCAGACAACCACATTAGTAATGAGGTACATTCCATTTTTATGTTTGATCTGAATTATTGTTTATCTAATGTAACTTGGAGTTGAGTAATTACACTGAAATGGTAGGTACATTAAAAATGAATTGTAAATTTGTGTGGCCAATTTCATGGTTTACTTTTACCTCAATTTTTTGTTTTTTAATTGTGAAATACATAGTTCATGTCAAAGAATATGTAAAACATGTTCAATTTATTTATTTATTTTAACATGTTCAATTTAAAAGGTCATTTACAGTTAGTACCTTTGTAACCATGGTGGAGGTTAAAGAATAACACATTTGCTAGTGTCATAGAAGCTCTTGGTTTTAAAGCATACTGCTAAACTAGTGTAGGTTTTTACATACATTTCAGAAGTGTTTTCTTCCTGGGGAAGAAAAAAATAAGACCTCAGTGACATGGAGCTGATTTTTGTTAATGAAACTCCAAAGCCTTTAGCTCGTGGTTCAGTGTGGCTTAAGTACCACATCCCTCATGACAGGAGCAGAAGTTGTGTAGCAAACCGAAGTGCATACGGGGTGGATACCCTGCTGTTATTTAAGGCAGTATAGCCAGCCCAGGAGTTCCACTGATAGATTCTAATTTTAAAATGGTTCTGAGGTTTTCTGTGAGTATTGAAACCGCTTAAGTACCTGAACTAAGTTTTAAGCTGGGCGCGGTGGCTCACGCCTGTAATCCCAGCACTTTCGGAGGTGGAGGTGGGTGGATCACAAGGTCAGGAGTTTGAGACCAGCCTGGCCAAGATGGTGCAACCCCGTCTCTAGTAAAAATACAAAAATTAGCTGGGCACAGTGGCACATATCCGTAATCCCAGCTACTAGGGAGGCTGAGACAGGAGAATCGCTTGAACCTGGGAGGCGGAGGTTGCAGTGAGCCAAGATCGTGCCATTGCACTCCAGCCTGGGTGACAGAGTGAGACTCCATCTCAAAAAAAAAAAAAAAGTTTTAAAAAACTTTTCTAAGATAATTACGTTTCTGATTTCCAAAATGAAGAGAATGATAATCAATGTGGAAGTTAAAAATAATCGTTTCTGTTACTATTAGTAGCTTAATTCTGGCTATCATCTATAATAGTCCAATCTCCCCATAAAGACTGCCTAAGGCTATTTAAAATGTTATGTTGCTTTGGGGTGGGAGCAGTAGGCCAAGTTCAAGTTCCAACTCGGTATTTGTGTGTGTCTCTTTTGAAGGGGGGAAGGGACTCTGGAATATGAATTATCTTCACTTGTTAATCCTGAACATGCTTCTGACTCATGAGTGGCAGCAGTCATGGGAGCAACTCCAGCCTTTCTCAGCAGATGTCACTATTACTGTGTATGTTGAAGTATTTACAAAGGAAAAAAGAAACAAATGACTAATACAGAGTTCATGTTTATCAGTTTTTCCAGATATATTTAACATTTTCTTGACTAATACCGTTGTATTTAAGGGATTTAATATTTTTTAGACTGGAAGCGATTGCTAAATTTAGGATGATATAGCAAGCTTCAATTGAAAAATGTTTTTGTTCAAGTTTAATCTGAATCACCCTTCTGCTTTCATTGCCATCCTAATTCTCTGGCAACTGAAAGTTAAGTCTGATTCCTTAGTAATAAAACTTGACTTTATTCAGGTATTTAGGATCTTTCTCTCAGTACCTCACCCTTTTAAAAGTGCAGTTGTTAAAATTAAATATACTTTATGGTATCTCACGTTTCCTCACTGAAAACAGTTTTTCTCATTGTAATGAATATTTGATATATCTTAACTTTTCGTAGTTAGGAAATTGAATTGAAAATAAATAGAAAATGAATTTTTAAATGAGCGTCTTTGTTCTCAAAATAAAGCAGTAATTTTCATTCATTTGTATTATTCCTGGCTTGAATTAAATTCCTTTGAAAAAATGTTTTGCAGGTTAATGAATCAAAAACTATTTTAAAGCTTTGCGATTTTGGGTCGGCCTCACATGTTGCGGATAATGACATAACACCTTATCTTGTCAGTAGATTTTATCGTGCTCCTGAAATCAGTAAGTTTCTTAATGTTCTTTGACCTGGGCCATCATATGTGGTGGAAACCGCTTACTTAATATCTAAGCACTGTTTTCCATCACACTTCAGCAGCTGCACGAGTTCATTCATGAGGAAGGGAACCATAGCAAGTTCATCCTCCTCAGGTGGAATGAAGGTAGTTGTGACAGGAGTCTTGATCATGTCGGGCAAGAGTAGCAAAACAGTTGTGGAAAATCCTCGACTTTAGAAGACTGCTCTTGATTATTCAAGGTCTGATTATCACATTTATGGATTGTATGGGACCTTTGTTTTTTCCTGTTGCCTTGGTTGAGGCTGACTAGCACCTCCACCAAAGGCAAAATGAGAAAAGAGAAGAAATACATATTTTCTTTTGCCCTTTAAGTTCCTCCCCAAACCTCCACTTCTTAAGGTTTTTGAGTCTCTATTAAGAATTAGTGGGAACGAACACAAAACTAATTGTCAAACTAAGGCATTAAGATTGTGGTTACAGTCCAAGCTAAGGAAGCCCCTCATTAGTGGAAATAAAACTTAATAGTAGTCAATTTTCTTTATCTTTGTATATTAAAACTTTGTTTTGTTTTCAGTTATAGGTAAAAGCTATGACTATGGTATAGATATGTGGTCTGTAGGTTGCACCTTATATGAACTCTATACTGGAAAAATTTTATTTCCTGGCAAAACCAATAACCATATGCTAAAGCTCGCGATGGATCTCAAAGGAAAGATGCCAAATAAGGTAAGACATTAGCATGAGCTTACTTCTTTAAGTTCTTAGTTTCTTATAAACTGACAGACTGCTGACATTTGCTCACCACATACTAACTATAAAACAAAACTTTCAGAAAGGCGGGTAGGTGGCTATCATGATTGCTCAGGTTCTTTCCTTTTTCTGGTGTTTAAATGAGTGGTTCTAATCAGCCAAGAGCTAATAATAGAACTTTTTTAGTTATGGACAGAGAGCAGCAATATTTTTGGGGATACATTCTTATTGGTAAAAGTTTTAAAATGTTTGGAAGACAGAATGGAAGAAGATGTAGATGGGTTAGGTAAAATATAAGAAAGTGCTTAGTGGTCAGAGAATGAATAGGTGAACATTAGATATTGTAAGAGGAACTTGATGTTAACTAATTTATTAAAGTTTGGAGGTTACTTGGGAAAGGAAGTTACCAAGAAAATTTATTTAATATCTTTCTAACTCACCCTTGATACTTCAGCTGTAATGCTAGTTTCTGTTTAACATGAAGCAAGAAAGTTTTAGGCATTTATTAAAGTGTCTGAGGACCATAACTTAGCTTTTTTTTTTTTTTTTTTTTTTTGAGACAGGGTCTTGTTCTGTCACCAGGCACCAGGCTGGAGTTCAGTGACACAATCTCAGTTCACTGTAGTCTCCGCCTCCTGGGTTCGAGCAGTTCTTCTGCCTCAGCCTCCCAAGTAGTTGGGACTACAGGCGCACACCACGCCCAGCTAATTTTTTTTGTATTTTTTAATAGAGACAGGGTTTCACCGTCTTGGCCAGGATGGTCTCGATTTCTTGACCTCATGATCCACTCGCCTCGGCTTCCCAAAGTGCTGGGATTACAGGTGTGAGCCACCACACCTGGCCCATAACTTAGCTTTTTAAGATGTTAGCCTATTTGCTGAATTTCTGAAAAAAAAATGTACACATTTTTTGTAAAGGTCCGAAGCCTGTATGGTTTTTAGTTTTTAATGGTTTTTTTTGTTTGTTTTTGAGACTGGATCTGGCTCTGTGTCCCAGGCTGGAGTACAATTACCACTGCAGCCTCGAACCGAACCCCTGGGCTCAAGCAATTCTCCTGCCTCAGTGTAGCTGGGACTACAGGCATGTGCCACCACACCTAGCTAATTCATGTTTTTGTAGAGGTGGAGTTGCAATGTTGATCAGGCTGATTTTTACATATTGCCCAAATTCTTTTATGTTGGACTGGTTTTTTTTTTTTTTTTTTTTTTAAGAATAAGTTCATAAAAATGAGCTATGTTGGTGTTTGTTTTGATGAAGTCTGACCTGTATCATATTGGGACTATTGGCATGTAATTTGTAAAGTAGTATTAATTAGGTTTCCTAACTGCCAAGGAGGAAAAAAACCTGAGTTCTGTAATATTTTTAGGAACAAATAATTTACAGTCTTTGTTGAATCTCCAATTTTAAATAGTGAAAGCACAATTTGATGTTAAAGTTGTTTTAAGTCACTGCCTGGACAGATAAAATTTCATGTTATTAGGTAGTGTTAGGTACAGTGTTTGTATTTGCTTTTCCAAAGATGTTAATCAATTCCTGGGAGCAAGGGAATCTGAGATCAAACAAACCTGCAGAGACTAAATAACATACTTCTTTGACTTGTTGTATATTAAATTGTTAGTAGGCCAGACTGTTTTATAATAGTTCAAAACCCAAGTTCTTGTTTTGTTTTGTAGATGATTCGAAAAGGTGTATTCAAAGATCAGCATTTTGATCAAAATCTCAACTTCATGTACATAGAAGTTGATAAAGTAACAGAGAGGGTAAGTGTTTTAAATGCAGCATTCAATAGTTATTTTATTGTTAATTAATTGAATACTGAACTCATACTAGGAGCTGTGAATTAAAAAACACAAAAGTAAATGTTTGCTTTTTGCTGTTGACCAATTCCTAAATAAAGCACATCAGGCCATGGTAGATGAAGGGATTTTAAAATGTTTTTCTGGCTGTGCGCAGTAGCTCACATCTGTAAGCCTAGCACTTTGGGAGGCTGAGGCAAGTGGATCACTGAGGTCAGGAGTTTGACCAGCCTGACCAACTTGGAGAGACCCGTCTCTACTAAAAATACAAAATTAGCTGGGCATGGTGGCACATGATGGAGGCAGGAGAATCACTTGAACCCAGGAGGCGGAGATTGTGGTGAGCCGAGATTGTGCCATTGCACTCCAGCCTGGGCAACAGGAGCAAAACTCCATCTCAAAAAAAAAAAAAAAAGTTTTTCTAGCATAATGAGTTTGCTTCTATGGGTCATATTTAGGCCCTCATCACATCTTCCTTGGATTACTTTCCTGGTCTGGCTTCCCATCCAGCTTTCTTACTGCTGCTGGAGTGATGTTTCTGAAAACAAATCTGATGTTCCTGTCCCTGCTTAAAAACCTTTGTTGGCTCCCTGTTACCTCTGAAATAATATTTAAGTTCCTCAGAATGACAAATCTAACTGCCTTCTTCAGTTTTTCCTTCTTCAGCACATTCAAAACGCCCACCGTTCCACATTTGGCCAGAAGGCATGCTGGTTCAGACCTTTGCGCTTTTGCTAATAGACTTCCGGGCCTTTGCTAATAGACCTCCCTGAGCTTAGTCTTTTTCTGTGCTGCCTCACCCTCAACCCCCTAAAAAATGTATCAGCTTCAAGCCTCAGCTGAAATACACGTTCTGTGTGAGCCTTTCTAAAACTCCCAGATTGAAGTAATGACTTTCTTATTTTTGTCCCATTATATCATGCCTCTGTCAGATCACTTAATAACACTTCATGATATCAACTTATTTACATGTCTATCACTTACTGCTTGAGGGTAAGGAAAGTACAATGCAAACAGCAAGTGCTGACTGTTAGTTTTCATTGCTAACCTGACCTTTTTCACCATTTTTTTTTTTTTTTTTTTTTTTTTTTTTTTTTTTTTTTTTTTTTTTTGAGTCAGAGCCTCACTCTGTCACCCAGGCTGGAGTACAGTGGTGCAATCTTGGCTCACTGCAACCTCTGCCTCCTGGGTTCAAGCAATTCTCATGCCTCAGTCCCCCAAGTAGCTGGGATTACAGGTGTGTGCCACCACACCCAGCTAATTTTTGTATTTTTAGTAGAGACAGGTTTTGCAGTGTTGCTCAGGCTGGTCTCAAACTCCTGGGTTGAAGTGATCCCCCTGCCTTGGGCTTCCAAAGTGCTGGGATTACAGGCATGAGCGCGTGCCCAGCCCAGAATTGACCTTTTTCATTTAAGTTTTTTGGTTGCCTTTTAAAAAGAGTTTTAGATGAGTAGATGTGATACACAGATTCATCGCATAACCACAGCATATGCTCACACACACCTAGGGTATGCAGTATGGCCTTTTGCTTCTAGGCCTGAACTGTACGTTGGTGGACTGAATACTGTAGGCACTTTTACAAGTGGTAAGTTATGCAGTGTGTATATATATTTGTTATGTATGTATATTTTTAATATTTTTGATAGACTGACCACCAAACAACCTGATTTAAGTTACACATGCTTAGTAACCTACTTAGAGATATGCATTTTAAAAATTATTTTTAGGAGAAAGTTACTGTTATGAGCACCATTAATCCAACTAAGGACCTATTGGCTGACTTGATTGGGTGCCAGAGACTTCCTGAAGACCAACGTAAAAAAGTACACCAGCTAAAGGACTTGTTGGACCAGATTCTGATGTTGGACCCAGCTAAACGAATTAGCATCAACCAGGCCCTACAGCATGCCTTCATCCAGGAAAAAATTTAAACAAGATGAAGAAACTCCCAAGGGTTTGAGTAAATACAAAGACTGAAGAAATTTCACAGCAGTTTATTAATGTATATAAACTTATAAATATTTCTCCAGCAAATTTGAGGAAGCATGATTTATTTGAATTAACACCAAGGGTGATACTTCTTTTAGAAATGTTAGTTAATCTGTTTTGTGTCTTACGTGAAATTTCACTGTAGAACTGTTTTAAATTGCCAAGACTGCACAAAATTACAGTGCTAATGTATATGGTTGCAGTTCACATAAAGACAGAAGCATCTGTGATAAAATGAGTAGTAATATTGGGTGGTTGATTTGTTTTTAGCAGACTTGGCTTCATTTTGGTCTTCAGATAAAATGGCCAGCATAAATGCTGTTTATATTCACGTTTTCCTAGGTGTGTGTGTGCAGGCCACAGCAGCATGCCCTTGGTGTAGTCAGTGCCGAAAGGGGTCTGTTCCTTCTTGAGCCTGCCTGCAGGGATGGTCTCCTTTTAAAGCAGGTTGTGTGCAGCATTCAGTACACTGAAGGTAAGCTAAACCATCAACATCTCTGGTGTTTTAAGATGTTATTTTATTGGAACAACTGACAAATGAGGGACGTTAGCTTTGTGGCAGAATTCCCTGCATGTGTGATAACTGATCTTGTTTTATTTTTTGGCATTGCAACTGTGGCATAGTTACAATTTCTGTTTGTTCATCGCATTTAAAATTGGAAGAGAACGCGCTTGATGGATAGAGCGCCTTCAGTGTACTGTTTCTTATTAACTTTACTTTTTTAAAATCAACTTGCTATAGACTTTATATACATTTTGTTAAATACAGTTCCTAGTGACATAGAAATGATGCGTAGTTTTCATTTACTAAATACAAATGTTGAGGCCTAATTCTGAAAGTCCTCATATTTAAAGGCTAGATAGACAACGTAATGAAATTTTTAACTATTTGTATGTCATTTTGAAAGTGTACTGCTTTATGGTAAAAGTGTTTTTCATTTGTTCATTGTTTTCATTATTTGTGATCATGTTGTCTTTCAATACAGGCATAAACCTTCCACTCTTGAACAAAGCAGCTGCTTTTTAAAAGCGGTAATTGCTTCTTTACCTTTTATTTCTTTTGTAAATGAATCTTTTCTTTAAGAATGTGACTTTAAAGTGTTGTCTATTGCATAAAACAGTTGACACTCACTTATTGTAAAGTGAAGATTGTTCTACTGCATGTGAAGTGGACCATGCAGATTTCTGTATGTTCTCAGTATGCATCACTAGATAATAAAGTCTTTTGTGAACAAGGCATTTGTAGCCATTTTTAAAAGTTTTTGTCTTCAGTGCTGGTAAGTCAGGTAAACCATCAGTAGTTAAAAGCAACCTTTTGTTTTTTTTCCTGAAAGTTTTTAATTGAAAGTATTATTAGTTAAAGATGTAAACCTAGCCAGAATTGTCAGTTTATTATTAATTAGGATCCTAATTATTTCAAAAAAGTCCTACCAATTATTGTCAGCTTTCAGTGTAGTGAGATTATTCCTGTAGGTTATGGGGTACAATTCAGGATTTAACTAATGTTTCTGCTATTTTCTCACTTTTCCTTTTGATGGTGCGGAAAGAGAAAAAGGAAAACGGGGCACAGGCCATTCACCGCCTTCTCCAAGGGGTCTGATTTGCTGAGACACCAGCTTCACCTTCTTAACAAGGTTATTTCTGACAGCATGTGTAGATAAACATTTAGCAACAATTTAAGACAAAATCATGTAAATCAGCTTGGTTTTGCAACACAGAGGAATTTGTATTATTAACCGGGTAGAAGAGAATTTTCAGAAGTGTATGTAATCTTTTCTGTTTGGGGGGTAAAATTAATGCTTGTCTCCCTAAAGAATATGGAAAATAATCAGATTTTAGGGGTTTAAATAATATTTTTAAATTGTAAATGGGATTTTTTTATTCACCCAGGCACCTAATTACAACAAGCATGCACATTTTGGTGCATTCAAGAATGGAAAATCAGAATAGCAGCATTCTTCTGGTGGGTTTTGCTCCATTTAAAGACATGAAATGAACTACAGCCAGGAAGGTGATAGATGATATAATAAGCCACCTCTGAACCTACACCCCGTCTCTTCACGGTTTAGACTTACTAAAATAAATACAAGGTGATTTTCATCTTCAGGTAGAGTGAAGCCTTTTAAATAAGGCATCACAGGTGCAGCTATTCTATCTTAACGAAATGGGTAGTGATTTTCCCACCATTATTTATTTTGGTGATAATATGCTGCATATTCAAGTCCTTTGTAGTTATTTTCACTCAAAGTAGTTGACAATTTGATGCTTCTGGTGATGTTTATGGCTTCATTTTATGTAATTTTTTAAGTAAGTTCCACTAGAAACAGTTCATCTTATACCTTCAAAGCTATTACCTGTTCTTTAAAAAACAAAGTTGCTTGTTACTTGTTCTTTGTGTTTTAGGTGCAGCTCAGTGGAAGATGATGACAACCAGAAGACATGAGCTAAGGTTTCTGTCCTATAAAAGATTCATTAAAAAAGAATCCTTCATTTAGTTTTTGTCTGATTTTTTTAGTTTTCAGCACTATGATTTGGGTTTTATTAGTGTTTGGTATTTAGAATAGTGATGCTATTGTGGTTGTTCATCTGTAAAGTGCTTGTTTTATCGTACTTCCTGCCTCTCCACCTCCCCCAGTTTCTCCTCTCCTAAAATAAAAACAGTAGTCAACTTTAGTGATATAAAAGGCTGTTGGTGATGAGATTGCACATAACACATGGTTGTCAAAATTGGATCTTAAGGATTATTAGAAAAACAGCAGCCACCAGAATAGTATATATCTAAAAGTTAGTCTTCAGCTTTTAGGCAGATGCAAAAGAATAGAAACTGGAACATTAAGAGTACTGTTCAACTCCTTTAGTATCTATTCCCCAACTTACCCTTTAGTAACCTCGTTAGTTATTAGTGTTCTAGCCTTAAAGTAGAGAAAATATTCAGAGCCACTGTTAGCTTTTCTTAAGGGAAATGAAAAAGATGATACTGTGGATTTTTTTTTTTATACTTCCCAATTTAGCATATCTAAACTACCTATTTGAAAGGAACCCTATAAACTGTCTTATGTACGTATATGTGATTTTCTTACAATCTACAATTTTGCTGAGGGGCAGTTTGTAACTCTGCAAGACCTACTAGATTGAATTTATTTAGTGAATGCTCCATAATAAATTTGCATTCATCTTTTAGAGTAGCTGTATAGTTTTCAGATGTTATCTGTCGTGAAGTTTTTGCTTTTATTATACTTTATGGCAAAAATGATATCAAGTGATTATCAGACTTGAGGGCTCATAAAAGTCTTAGGTATAGCTCTCAAAGATGTCATAGTTTTTTCTAAGATTGGGAGAAGAGTTGAGATCTAGAAATTACAGACATTTTTTTATACTCTGGATAGACACTATTCTTGAAAGGCAGCAGAAATGAGGTTGGAATTTTGAGGTTTTGAGCAGGGGGAGCATTTTATATTCACCCTTAAATCGTTATTAATACATCCTTTTTCTTCATTCCCCAATAGCTATCTCATTTCACTCTACTTTCTCAAAATTTTGTTTTAAAATAGAAATTTTTTTGCCATTGTTAAGTACCACTTTACTCCTAACAGAAATAAGTACTCAGGACATTTTTTTCAATGTGAAATATTTATATAATGTTTTATGGTGTGTGGTAGACGAATTGAATTGTAATGTTCTCAGTTTTGTTCCATATTTGCATTCCTCTTATGCTTTACCTGTATTTTATCATTTGTAAGCAAAATTCTAGCTATATGGGTAAAAGTAAAATCTCTGAGATGAAACAAAGGAATCATACATAATAAAATTTAGACCAAGTAGTTAAGAAATGGCCCTTTTGAATGTTTAAGATAGGAAAGAAGCCATATATTCAAATATGTAATTTTCCTCCTTTAGTTATAATGACATCTTTACCAATTGGGCTTATAAATGTGTTTTTTTCTTAATCATGTCCTAGTTCCAGTATATTTTCAACATGAATTTTATCATTCTCCTCCTATTGGAATGTCCTCCTTATAGAAATGTCCACAACAAATTCATTTATATTTTTTACGTGTCAAAAATGTACGCTAAATTAACTTTAAAATGTTTTCCAGTTATTGTGATAGATGTCATTATGGCATCCTTAATTTTTCTTCTCCTTCTGTATATAGGGTGAGGGACTGTTCTGAAGAACCTTTCCATTTAGTGACCAAGATATGGAAGCTGATTTCTGGAAATGCACAGTGTATATTCTAATTATTTGTGGTACCGTTTGAATTGTAACTTGCATTTTAGCAGTGCATGTTTCTAATTGACTTATTGGGAAACTGAATAAAATATGCCTCCTATTATCATACTGTCTCCTGTTTTGTTTCTTTGCTTGACTTCAGATTTTCCTCACAAATATCAAAACATTTTTAAAGCATTAAGTGCAGAACACCAAAGGATTTATTATATTCATGTTTCCTGTTACATACATTTCTGCTTTGGTTTTCCTAGTAATGGAAACATAGATAAGTAATGAGCCAACTCCCTTTTTTATAATGATAAAAATAAGTTGGTTCATGGCCCACATGATAGCTTGACAAATCTTGGGCTCTTATCCTCAACCTGCCCACTCTTTATTTTCTTAAGGAACTGTTTTCAGCTTTTCAAAACAGTGAGTAAACTAATTAAGACTGTAGTTTGAGAATTTTAGTGCATGCAAAGCAGGATTGGAGAACGGCAGTCAGACTGGCTTTATAGAACGTAGACACCCACCCACCCAGTTGGAGCTAACTACTGCAGAGTGGCAGGTAGAAGCTAGTCTAATTGAGTCCTGGCTTTCTAAGAAATGGTCAAATGCCACTGGCTCTATTTAGTCCTCATGTAAAGGCCCCAGTTATAATTTCCTTGCACTGCATAACCATCTAAAGTGCCTATGAGGTCATTGTATTCAGTACATTTTAGGGAAAATAGTACACAGGGTATTGGTTGAGGACCTTTCACACAAATTTTTTTTTTTTTTTTTTTTTTTTTGCGACAAGTCTTGCTCCGTCACCAGGCTGGAGTGCAGTGGTGCAATCTTGGCTCACTGCAACCTCTGCCTCTTGGGTTCAAGTGATTCTCCTCCATCAGCCTCCCAAATAGCTGGGATTACAGGTACCTGCCACCATGCCTGGCTAATTTTTGTAATTTTAGTAGAGACTGTTTTGTCATGTTGGCCAGGCTGGTCTTGAACTCCTGACCTCAGGTGATCCACCCTCAGCCTCCCAAAGTGCTGGGATCTCCAGGTGTGAGCCACTACACCTGGCCACACATACTTTCTCTGATTAGAAAGATTCAACCTCATGAAGATCCAGTGAGCTGAGAACTATCAATGACTGGAGAGCTAAACATGGGAATTTGGGAGCAAACCAAGTTAAATTTTCCTGAAGAGTTTTTGTTATAAACTGCCTTTCTTTAAAGATAATGGTGGATGTTGTCTTCCATCAAGTATGAAAAATAGCCAGATATGTTGTATTTTTTCATGGGTCGAGTTTCGTCCACTACATACGTGGACAAGGGGGCCCCAGTTTACCTGTTGGAACCAGGTCTTTCCCCCCATCAGTCTACAGGATAAACGAGATGATACCTCTCTAATGCCTACAAAACTTGCTGCTTCCGGTCCCATCTCCTGTGCCCATTCCCACGCCTAGTCTCACTGAAAGAGTTTGTGTCTTTGTTGCACCATACCACTTCCCTGTGCCTTGGCACATGCCTTGCAAGAAATAGGACATTTGTTTGTTAGGAATCAATTGTTCCTGCCCCTAACTAGTGCTAAAGAGGTGGCCTGCCCTGTGTCATTCTTACTTCCCTAATGTATTTTGTGTTTGCTATACACCAGGCGCTTTTGCTCCTAGTCACTTAACCCTCGTGATTACGTGAGATAAAGACAGTTTACCCACTTCACGCATCAGAAAAGTGAAGCAAGAGAGGTTAAGGAAACCGCTGAAGCTGTTAGAGCTGTTCAGTGGCAAGAGTCTGGGTTTGAATTTAGCCAGCCTGGCAACAGAGCTAGTGCTTGTAACCACTATGCCATGCATGAAAACTGGTCAGTCAATCCTGCCAGGACACAGTGGTGAGAAAAACAGGCATGTCCTTTTTGAAGGTTTTTTTTTTTTTTTTTGAGACGGAGTTTCGCTCTCGTTACCCAGGCTGGAGTGCAATGGCGCGATCTCGGCTCACCGCAGCCTCCGCCTCCTGGGTTCAGGCAATTCTCCTGCCTCAGCCTCCTGAGTAGCTGGGATTACAGGCACGTGCCACCATGCCCAGCTGATTTTTTGTATTTTTAGTAGAGACGGGGTTTCACCATGTTGACAAGGATGGTCTCGATCTCTTGACCTTGTGATCCACCCGCCTCGGCCTCCCAAAGTGCTGGGATTACAGGAAGATTTTACAAATAAGAAATTACATCATAGCCGGGCGCGGTGGCTCACGCCTGTAATCCCAGCACTTTGGGAGGCCGAGGCGGGTGGATCACGAGGTCAAGAGATCGAGACCATGCTGGTCAACACGGTGAAACCCCGTCTCTACTAAAAAAAAATACAAAACATTAGCTGGGCATGGTGGCGCGTGCCTGTAATCCCAGCTACTCAGGAGGCTGAGGCAGGAGAATTGCCTGAACCCAGGAGGCGGAGGTTGCAGTGAGCCAAGATCGCGCCATTGCACTCCAGCCTGGGTAATGTGAGCGAAACTCCGTCCCAAAAAAAAAAAAAAAAAAGAAATTACATCATGACCCTGGAGGTGAGGGGAAGAATCCAGGTAGCTAAGGAAGGTAGAAAAGAGAATGGATGCAGACAGCTTGTCAAAAAGGTTCAGTACACAAGTTAGAAGGAATTGTAAGAATTAAAGATTAAAGATGGTTGGTGGGAAACAGGTCATTGAGAGCTGGAATTTAGTGAAAATGTAAGCCAATTTTGGCATATACTTTTATGAGAGATATTATACCACTTTGGATTAATGAGACTAATTATATGGGATACAGGTAAAATTTTTTGCTAAGGGAGGCTAACCAATTATGTTTGTTTTCTATTGCTATGCTATATGATTCTAGAAAATTCTTTGAAATTAAACTAAAAGCTAAGATGATGCCTGTGTTCCCTGCCTCTAAGAAAACTATTTGAGCCTTAAGCTACTAAGCTGGAAAAGAAAAGCTACAGTTGTTCTCTTCAGCGTTTATTTGAATTATCCATTAATTCACTGATCCCTAATTCAAATATTCCATCTCATTTGGAGGGATGATACCCAAAAACTCAGTGGCTGTCATTTGTTGGGGGGTGGTGGTTAGGAGGTGGGGAGGCCTTTTACTTTTTTTGTTTTTGAGCCGGAGTCTTGCTCTGTTGTCAAGGCTGGATGGCACAATCTTGGCTCACTGCAACCTCCACCTCCCTGGTTCAAGCAATTCTCTGCCTCAGGGTCCCAAGTGGCTGGGATAACAGGCAACCACCACCACACCTGGCTAATTTTTGTATTTTTAGTAGAGACCGGGTTTCACCATGTTGGTCAGGCTGGTCTTGAACTCCTGACCTTGTGATCCACCTGCCTCAGCCTCCCAAAGTGCTAGAATTACAGGTGTGAGGTACAGCGCCCGGCCACCTCTTACTTTTCATTTGGTACCTTTAGGTAATAGTTGAAGTTTTAATGGTGTATTTTTTTAATGTTCTAAAAAAATTAATTTGAATTCACCACACACTTAAAACCAAAATATACCCCAAAATATCTCAACCTCTAATGTAGATATGTTACATCAGTCCTTTCCCCTACATCTTTCAAAGTGTGATCCAAGAACTACCTCCATTAAAATTATTAAAATCACCTGGAATGTTTGTTTATAATGTGTGTCCATGGGTCCCAATTCCAAAGATTGTGTTTCAGAGGGCCTGCAATAGAAGCTAGGACTCTATATTTTTTCCTTGATTCTGACGTGCAGCAACGTTTGTCAGTCATGTAGTTTTCCTTTTTCACTAATGACTTCCGTGTTGGCTGAAAAGAGTTTCAACTAACCAGCCTTAAGACTTCCAGCAGTGCAGAGCCTTGGAAAAAATTCTAGTAATATGACATTTTGGCTGCTCTGTGGACAGTGCTCTTATCCAATCTTTCCTTCAACATTAAAAAAATATCGGGTCTGAGTGGAAGAGGGTTACTTCATGCCCAAACCTGTAGTTGGGGCCCCAAAGAGAACTATCTTTCATGTATATGACAAAGAAAGTCTTGGAACATAGAAAATTTCTAAGGATTTGGGAGGAACTAGAGGATCTTGTACATTAATAAAACAACTTTAGCTTTTAAGGGCCAAGTAAATGCTCAACGGATAGGTCCAAATGATAGATCCGTAGAGATGAGGGCGGAGGAAAAAAAAAAGGGTACCAGAGTGGGAAAGACTTAAAAAATCAACTCTTATATAACAATAAAAGAACTACAGCTGCAATAAGTCAATTATACCATTTATTGATGGAATTATACTGGAAAACGATCACTGAAAAAAACAATAGCCTTTTGAATAGAATAGTCTACTAAACGAACCATTTCTTTGAAACACAAATTGCAGAAGATTGTCAAATATATCAGTATAGAAGCCTGTGGGTTTATATATAGACATCCCAGCAGTGCTTTTCACAAGTTACACTCCATATCACATCAAGCAACTGTTTGGTTTGATTTTTTTTTAAATAATACCTGTGTCTTGGAATAATTAACCATATCTTAGTTGGGCTTCTTCGAATAGATCCGTTCACATTGCAATGTATGAAAGAAAAGAGTTATTTTTGGTAAGTGGGTGAGCGCTTATCCTTAGCAATAAAGGAAGGCGACAAACAGTTTAGCTTCTGAATATAGAATGGTCTATTCAACACTATATTTTGTCGGTAAAGTTTCTTTTTGGTTCCAAAGTTTCTCTTTGGTGCCTTAATTTCCTTCTGATTTTCGGGAAAAGACAGAAGTATAGGTGAAACTGGCATTGGAGACCTCGATGGCAGACATCTTGTGGAGACCATTTTAACCAGTGATTGAGTTGTCTGGCCAGCAGTAGGCTTGGATGAGAGTTCTTGGCATGGATTTAAAACAGAACTTTTGGGATTCTTATCATCATAAGTTGCAATCAATTGTTTTGTGGTGGAAGAACTTTTTAGAGATGAGTGCCATCTATGTTTGCCAGCATTGCTCCAATTCCATTTTAAAGAATTCTGCTCAAGCTTGCAAGAACCAGAATTGTTTTTTCTTTTTTCTTGACTTTTATCTACACAAGGCATCTGAAGACTCAAAGAGTCACAGGGTTTTGGCTGTCTCACTTTTGGTGTAACTTTGGAGGAAAAGGGTCGTTCGGTAACTGCTGGAGTACAGAGAGTTGTTTGGAGTCTGGGCCTCTCTTTTTGAATAGTCGTATGTTGTAATCTTTCCAGTTCCAGTAAACGAGTTATCAAGTGTTCAAGAGAGCTTTCTGCAGGTTCCACTGTCGCTTTCCAACTGTCAGATTTTGAGAGGGCTAAATTGTGCAAGTCTAGAGTGCTGAAAGGAGGAGGGAGAAAGTCAGGATATGGAAATACTTCGTTTGGCTCCTCGGTGAAAGACTCTTCAACATTTTCTATTGTTTCTGGTTTCAAGTTCAGGTCCATCTTTTTAAAATAGCTGAGTAAAGTATCATTTGCTTTCTCATTTTCTGATAAATCACTTTCATCTGTTAAATTTTCTTCCACACTGCTGTTTTCATGTTTCAAATTCCAATTTGGAGCAGGTAAAATTTCGCCATCGTTGTTTCCTATAGTTGAACATGAACTAATATGAATCTCATTTCTGTTCTTAAAAAAGTCTCCATCAGCATAGGACCAGCAGACACCTAATGGCCCTGGCAGTCCAGGGTAAGGACCAACTTGCTTATCAACTGAAGCACTTGTTAATGAGTGGCTCGGAGTGAAGACCCTTACAGGATTATTGGTTACATTAAAGCCAGTTTCCACGGAAGATTTTTTGAATTCCCTTTAAAAAATAATTTAACCAATGAATGGTTTATTGACTAGAATTAAAATGCTATTAAAATGATATGTTAAGTACCCTTTATCAAAGATTGGTTAATGTTTAGTTCCCAATGGCATATGTGTATCTAGCTACCTGTAACAGAAATATTAATTTCCAAAAATGCTCTACATACAATTATATACATTTTTAAAAATTGAGATTAAAATATTAACTTAGCATCCCTTTGTGCAAGCACAAGTGACGAGCTTATGATACCGAAAATGGCTAACTGTGGCTGTGAATAGCCAATAGGTTAAAGTGGCTAACTATATGTTTGCCTGTAGTGTACCTGCAATTATGATGTTTGAAAATGAGGATACCTAACTCAAATCGAGATGTTTATTGATCCATAATTAGATAAGGGAAGGAAACTGAAAAATGTAATTAGGTTACTTTAAAAAGCCTTCTATGTTAGCCACTGTGGTTTTTAAAAAATTCCTGTAACAAAAAAAAGGAAGCCAACAATGTCTATCAAAAATTGTCCCAGAAGAAGCCTTCTAGCTAGTCCTAATGCATGATAAAGTTTAAGAACCAAAAAATAAGAATTAAAACTCAGGTAAGGTTGGGTGCAGCAAACCACCATGACACACGTACACCTATGTAACAGACCTGCACATTGTACACATGTATCCCAGAACTTAAAAGTATTAAAAAAAAAAACAAAAAACTCAGGTAAGGTCTGAGAAGCGATATACTGTCCTGTCTATGAGCCTGAACCAGGCTACTTTCATATCCTGGTTCTACCATTTTAATATTGTGCGACTTTAAGCAAGTTACTTGTCACCATACCTCAATGTCCTTATCTGTGAAACAGGGATGATGATAACGGCCTTCCTTATATGGTCGGTTGTGAGTTAAATGAATTACTACATAGAAAGAATTAACACAGTCCCTAGAATTCAATACTACTTTTCTATTACAGTTCCTTTTCCTTTCAACGGGAAGTCCCTACTTTATCCATCTAAAACCTTCATTGTCAAAGCATGGTAAACTCTCGACTCTTACCTATTCTTTTTTTTTTTTTTTTTTTCCTGAGGCAGAGTTTCGCTCTTGTACCCCAGGCTAGAGTGCAATGGCACGATCTTAACTCACCACAACCTCCACTTCCTGGGTTCAAGTGATTCTCCTGCCTCAGCCTCCCCAGTAGCTGGAATTACAGGCATGCGACACCACATCTGGCTCATTTTGTATTTTTAGTAGAGACGGGGTTTCCAATGTTGGTCAGGCTGGTCTCGAACTCCTGACCTCAGGTGATCTGCCCACCTCGGCCTCCCAAAGTGCAGGGATTACAGGCGTGAGCCACCGCGCCCAGCCAACTCTTACCTATTCTAATTGTCTCCTGGTATCTGCAGCCACCTCCTGTTTTAGGGTGGATTTCTATAATTGCCCATCATTCCCACAGAATACATTTTTGTATTTCAAATAGTTGTCTCTCTGTATTTAAATGTATTTCAGTAGGGTGTTACAAAATAACTATTCACTTACCTGTTCTCTATGGTACTTCCTTCATCAAGAGGACAGTTCCATAATTGAAATATCCCTTGCTTACTATTCTGATGATAGAAAAATCATGGGTAATAGTTTAGTAGCTGCATATATTTTTAAAATATAACATTTTAAGGGTCTGATGAATAAAATCCCACCTGTATGCTTTTTTGAGTATGCACCGACAAATTAGGTTCTAGCATCAGTTGGTCTACTGGAATTTCCAAATAGTTCTATAAGGCAGCAGAAAATTTTTAAACATAAATTTATTTGTTTTCTATTCTTGTTCTAAGAATGTATAGTTCTTGTTCTAATCAAGGAATATATAGTAAAATTGATACTTCATTTATATATAAAGAAATCATTTATTTTTACTGATTTCAGCAGAAATTAGTATAACCTATTTATTATAAATACCAACTAAACTGTCTTTATTTTGCAGTTAAATGTTTTACATTAAAAGATAAACAAAAAGATTAATTTTCCACTACTTTAGGACAAGATATTGGTTATTTCAACTACTTGAAGATTTTGTTGTTGTTGCTGAGGCAGAGTCTCGCTCTGTCACCCAGGCTGGAGAACAGGGGTGCAATCTCGGCTCACTGCAACCTCTGTTTCCTGGGCTCAAGCAATTCTTCTGCTGAGCTCAGCCTCTTGCGTACCTGGGACTACAGGCATGTGCCACCATGCCCAGCTAACTTTTTTGTATTTTTGGTAGAGATGGGGTTTCACCATATTGCCCAGTCTGATCTCAAATTCCTGACCTCAAGCGATCCACTCGCCTCAGCCTCCAAAGTGCTGGGATTACAGGTGTGAGCCACTGCGCCCAACTTGCTTCAAGACATTTTAAAGGATGGGACTACTTCCCTTTTGGCAACGACTGAGAAACACTATACTCAATTTTCATTTATAGTATCACTATACTGAAAAATACTTAATATAACAAAATATCAATTTAATAACCAATTTGAAACTCTGTAAAATAACAAAGGCTTTGGCTTGCATGAAGAACTCTATAGAAATGAAATTTAAAGTTTAACTTTCAGGAAGGACTTTTTTTTAAAGAACATACTTATAATTTAAAAATAATATGCTTTATGAGTACTTTAACACCAAACATTTATCCTTACCTTGTTAATTTTGCCTGAAAGAATGTGTATAAAAATGACAATTAATAGTTACATAAAACTGGTTATATTCAAAACAAACCCCCTTTAATGCGTGATTATTTCAGTATAAGTATACACATCTAGGCTTTCTTACCACCTGTTGCACAATCCTTCCAGCTGGGAGGCTTCTATTTTCAGGAACAGGTACTTCTGAATCCAAATTCCAGTGAGATAAGTTCTAAAACAATGTTTTAGGACAAACTTAACATTAAGACAACATAAAAAGCTCGATAATTTTACATGTTCTTTGGGTAAAGTATGAGAAAACTCATAAAGCTTCATGACTCTCCCCACCTCATTATAAAGAACTTATCAGCATCTTTGAGGAGAATGCAATTTTCTCTTATCAAACCCTTATCAGCTTGATAATACTATTGTTCAGGAATTAGAAAGGCTTTATTTTTTTTTTCATTCATTCATTCATTCATTTATGGGAGGGAAGGAGGAAAAGAAGTAGGGCAGAAAGTCTCTTACAATAATTTGTGGTTTCATTCACATTTTGTTAAAAACAATGACACACAGGTTTTCAAAGTTGATTTTTAAAATGTAATAACATGTCCTGTTCAGTGTGTCTCTGGAACACATTGGTCCATTCATCAAACTTTCTGTATCTGAGTACCAGATATAAAAGCCTATAAAAGCCTGGGCGGAGTGGCTCATGCCTGTAATCCCAGCACTTTAGGAGGCCGAGACAGGTCAGGATCACCTGAGGTTAGGAGTTCAAGACCAGCCTAGCTAACATTGTGAAACCCTGTTTCCAATAAAAATACAAAAATCAGCCAGGTGTGAAGGCACATGCCTGTAATCCCAGCTGCTCAGGAGGCTGAGGCAGGAGAATCACTTGTACCCAGGAAGTGGAGGTTGCAGTGAGCTGCGATCACGCCACTGCACTCAAGCCTAGGCAACAGAGCAAGACTCCATCTCAAGAAAAAAAAAAAAAAGTAACTTTTTAGGAATGAATCCAGTTATTTTCTATCTCAAATAAGAAAAGCTTTGTCAATTAAACTCTAAGCAAATGAAATATTAGGTATTATTAGATACAAGTTCTTCACTGAGGAGAAACAGGGAGAAATAAGCTTCAATAGAGCATGAGGATTTAATTTATCCACAAAGAGATATCTCCTAATAAGAATGGTAGTTGAACATTGGAAGAGAGGCTGCAGATTATCTTTCTCTGTAGATTTGTGAAAAATATAATTAATAAAATTAATTCTCTGTTCACTGGCATGATATGTACAAGGGCTACTCTCTACATGAGAATCATCTGGGGGAGCTTTTTAAAAATAATAGCAGTAAAAAAATACTACAAATTCTGATTTTAAAGAATGAGGGTGAGGGACAGGTGTTGTGGCTCACACTGAAATACCAGCATTTTGAGAGGCCAAAGTGGGCAGATCACCTCAGGTCAGGAGTTTGAGACCAGCTTGGCCAACATGGTCAAACCCCATCTCTACGAAAAATATAAAAATGAGCTGGGTGTAGTGGTGGGTACCTGTAATCCCAGCTACTTGGGAGGCTGAGGCAGGAGAATCACTTGAACCGGGGAGGTGGAGGATGCAATGAGCCAAGATCACACCACAGCACTCCAGCCTGGCAGTCAGAGCAAGACTCCGTCTCAAAAAAAAAATTAACATCACCAAATTGATCAACTGGTAAAGAAGGCTTATAAACTAAACATAAAGTCTGAGAGTCTGTAAATTTCTTAAGAGCTGGGACTTGATTATACTTTTTGATATCTCACCTGCCTTATAATATTTTTCACAAACTGTGTGTTTGAAAACAAAAGTGAGCAGCTGCCTGGTTGATAACAAGGTAGCACCTTTAACAAAGCCAAGTTGCAATCAGAAATGTCTGACATTTGGAGAAGAGCTGGCTAATTTTCCCTTTGTTAAAAGAATTGCAAAATTTCCATTTGCTGGTCCAAATGTGCCAAGAGGAAAACACAGGGTAAACTGCTCGCCATACAAAAGCAGTGAGGGCGTCACTGCAAGAAAACTCCATGGGAGTCATATCTTTTTTTTTTTATTTTTTTTTTTAAGATGGGGTTTCACCGTCATGGCCAGGCTGATCTTGAACTCCTGACCTCAGGTGATCCACCCACCTCGGCCTCCCAAAGTGCTAGGATCACAGGCGTAAGCCACCGCGCCCGGCCGGGAGTCATGTCTTAGCAACAGGAGCAGCTGTCCAAACACTCAAGTTCGGCGCCTGCCATACCTCCTGAGAGACGTTTGACACACGTAGGCTGCTGCCACAGTTCTCATTTCTTCTCCCCATTTTGTCGTAGCTCCTCCTCTGTTTCCTTAAAATCCTATACAGATCGTGGGACAGGTACATTTATGGGTAAGGGTCAACATTTAAAAAAAAGAAAGTGTGAGTTTTGATTTCCCATTTAAGGAGGCAAGAGAATGCTTAGAAAGTAGAAGCGGGGGGCGGCTAGGAGAGCAGGGTGCGGTGACAGTTTGAAACCTACCAGAAACAAGGGGCAAGCCTGACCCAAAACGAGCACAGACAGAGCAAACTGGCAGATCTCAGAACAGAAGATTAGGAAATTGAGGTCAAAGTGAGAAAGCAAGTGGCAGATAAGAAGATAAAATACAAATAGCAACTAACAGAACTTAGAGAACAGGGACACAGAATCTCCTTTTAATCATCCAAAACAATGGCTCCTTTTGAAAGCAGGGTGTCCCTTACAACTAGGTCAGGCAAGCATCCATGCATGTTTCAGAGACCGCCCTCAGGACCAAACAATATTTTCCACACCAATCGATCAAGGTGCTTAAAACACCCATTACCGTTCAAGGTAAAGGATTTAGAGAACTAGGCTGGGCACAGCGGCTCACGCCTGTAATCCCAGCACTTTGGGAGGCCAACGTGGGCGAATCATCTGAGGTCAGGAGTTCGAGCCAGACTGACCAACATGGAGAAACCCTGCCTCCACTAAAAATACAAAATTAGCCTGGCGTGGTGGCGCATGCCTGTAATCCCAGCTACTCGGGAGGCTGAGCAGGGGAATCACTTGAACCTGGGAGGTGGAGATTGCGGTGAGCCGAGATTATGTCATTGCACTACAACCTGGGCAACATGATCAAAACTCCGTGTCAAAAATAATAATAATAGGCCGGGCGCGGTGGCTCACGCCTGTAATCCCAGCAATTTGGGAGGCCGAGGCGGGTGGATCACGAGGTCAAGAGATCGAGACCATCCTGGTCAACATGGTGAAACCCCGTCTCTACTAAAAATACAAAAAATCAGCTGGGCATGGTGGCACATGCCTGTAATCCCAGCTACTCAGGAGGCTGAGGCAGGAGAATTGCCTGAACCCAGGAGGCGGAGGTTGCGGTGAGCCGAGATTGCGCCATTGCACTCCAGCCTGGGTAACGAGTGAAACTCCGTCTCA